>NW_024582535.1:1061842-1194572 GCF_018398535.1 Haplochromis burtoni | reverse complement strand
ATAGATAGATAGATAGATAGATAGATAGATAGATAGATAGATAGATAGATAGATAGATAGATAGATAGATAGATAGATAGGCTTAACCCTAAATACTTGGTTAACAGTAGTTGAGGTTTCATTGATGGACATTAAATCAAAATGTTGTAGCCTGTAATAATTCGATGAAGCCCACAAAGTCAGATAAGGAGCAACGGGTTACCTTCATAATTTGCTCACGGGCATATGCAGAGGCTCCGTGTAATGGGCAGAAGTCAAGTAATCAAGTTTTAGTTTCACCTCAGAGGAATAAGATGAAATTCTCGCTGCTCGTACTCACAGACATCTTTGCTTCACATACTGAAGGACACAGGAAGATTTTATTTGTGCTTCTTTTTGTGCGGCATTTTTAGCACCAACCAGGTCAAAATTCCTTCGCATGGCGATGTGTCTGTAGTGATTAGCTGCTTTAAAAGCACTCCACTTGCTTTTGTTGCTATACTACAAAAAAAAAACCTGACAAGTGTCCCAAAAAACATCCGTGCAGATTGTTATAAACTGTCTTCTTGTCAAATTGCCATGACAGACAGCACTGAAGTCGTGTTGACATTCGAATGAAAGTGACATTATAAAGTGAATGACATTGATAAAGATTAAATCATCACAGATTCCTCTGTGCAAGCATGATATGAGTTTAAATCTCTTCCCTTTGTATAAACAGACTTTCTGTCTAAGGCGTTTATGTAACAAGGACTGACTCATCAGAAGACAGGCAAGAACATGAAATATACTTATTACCCACAAAGTCCAGAGAAGCTTTTTGTTTACTTCAGAAACATCACAGGAAATATCCCCATGAATTTGCTGTTGCTGTTAGTGTTTAAAAGTAAAACTGCTCTTTTGGTGTTTTCTACAATAACAAAAAGCATTTCAGAGCTGATGTTTTTGAAGAAAGACATTTTTTCTCCTTGTTTTGCTTCCTAAAAAATACATGCTGTATGATCTCTCCTCAAGCCAGTTTTCCTTCCCATTATCTGGATGAGGTTATTTCCAAAAGCATAGCGGTACCACATCACTCAGTCTGTTACAGGTAATAGGCGCTCGCAGACAGGAACTCGGGATGAAAGGAACATAAAGCAAACTTATAGAGGAAACTTTGAAACTTTGAGCTAAAGTTGTTTAAAAATTCAGCAGTGCTTTAAGTATCTAAGGACATCTCATTGTCCTTCTTGGAGGACGGTGCTAACTTCAGTTTGACTTGTTTGGGCTTAGCACCATTTGATGGTGTGAACTGACTCAGCGAGCGATTCGTCTATTAAGCCGGGAGCATTTTGTTGCACCCGAGAGAAGTGAGTGATTTCGTGAAAGACTGACGTGCCAGAGTCAAATCAGTTTTCTGCCGGCCCAACGTTAAAGTAGAAAGGGTGAAATTGACAGAGTATGCTTGTTTTATTGATGTAAGTTAATGCAGTCTGAAAGCCAACGGTGTAGCTTTTTTAAAAAATCCTTGTTTAGCCACGAAGTAAAACTTTTCAGGTTAAGAATCTCAAAAAGGCCAAGTTATAACAGCATGTATGATTGACTCTTGTCATTACGGTGCATTTGCAGCGATTCACTGACTTTATTATTTTTTAAATCTGTTTTCTGTAAAGAAGCACAGGATGAAGAAAATTGTCCTGATAATGAAAGATTGAATTTAAAAAATGTGCCTTTGATAGAACGCTAGGTGTTGAAATACTTGCTCTACCAAAAATTGTTTCTAATTTATTCTGTCAGTTTTAGCAGAAGAGGAGAAATGGCTTTTGGAACTCAACAGTTTTGCACTTATTTGTTATGAAGGATTCGTGTGCCAGTGAAAACCATGGAAAATTGTAGAATTAACCATTTTTCTCAAAACATTTTACTGGCCTGAGGAAGTTTTAGAGAAGTAAATAATCCCATGGAAACTTGCTTCAGAAATATCTGTATAATAGAGTGCGTGGTTCAATTAAAATTAACTGAGAGGGAGAAAAAAATCCATACTGATTAAATAATACCGATGTTTGGGGAGATTAATCGAGTCACTTGACGTTATGATGTTCTCTGTGTGGGGTAACCATCACATTTGTAGCTTGTACTTGTACAAACTTTAAATTTGCACAGCACCGGATAAATGCCAACTCTAATAATGTCTGGCCTCACTCGAACAAGTGTGAGCTATGACTTGAGAAACACCAAGACCCAGGAGATGCAAATTGAGGACAGTGTAGTAGAGTTCATTTATTTCTCCAAACATTGTTGCCTCCCAGTCATTTATGTTAATCAGGACTACATAATGGCCGTCTCGGGGTTTGACACATTTTATTCAGTAAACATCTTACTGGTGTGTCAGCCTTACTTAAATATTAATTTTTTATTAAAATTACTAACTTATTATGGAATTTATTATAGCATATGTCACAGCATAGCATCGTAAATTGAGTTGTTATCTTTCATGTATGCACAAATGTTTCAGTCAGAGAAGGGTAATTGGTAAGCACCTGTATTGTGAGCTCTGGTTATGAAACTGTAACAAGGAGACACACTCCTCTCTTGGCTTGTGTTGTACCCACTACACAATCCAATAATTCCAACGTTTTCACTGTATTATTGATGTGCAGACTCACTTTGCTCGTGCCATTCTACGAAATTTCTAACTGATTGGCATCCCAAAAGAAATGTCACCATCTCAGCTTTCTCATTTCGCCTCAGACTCTTTCCCGTCTCCCCCTCTAGACACATCAGGGCTCTTCCATTTTCTGCTTCTGTTTCTAGTGTCTGTCTGAGAGCCCACCTTCACCACAGCTCAGTCTTAATTTCCTCCAACACATCAAGTCCTGTGAGCCATTAGTCTGCACCTCTTGTGCTTCTCTCCTCTCAACCTTCCTGCCTTCACTGTCGCTCATCTCCTTGATCGCCAGCCTCCACCCTAGCCCTGTCCTTTTTCTCCTTGAAAATTTGGCTGGCAGTGTTCACTTCACTTTCTTCTTTCACCCTGCTGCTGGCCCTGTCCAGTCATTATGTGCCCCCCTCTTTTCTTATCTTCTTTGCCTCTCCTCCCCTGATATATTCTTTCCTGTCTCTCTCCAGGCCGTTTTCTCAATGGCAGCTACTGCTCTTTTGAAGAGGGCGAGTGTAGCTGGCAGTCAATAACAGGCCGCGGTCTCTCCTGGAAAAGACTCCAGTCACCAGTCAAGGCAACCAGACAGACCTGCCCATCATCAGGTAGCTCAGACACGCCTTTTATCACATCACGAACACAGCTCCGATCCAACTGTGAGATGACTCGTTTGCAGGCTCTTTTAAGTTTGAGCAGTGTGACCTCATTGAAACTGACTTCAAACGAGTTATCGGGGCTTTTTTTTTTTCACTTGATCTTAATTTTGAATATTTGAGTCTTGAATTTGTGAGCGTGGAAGGAAAACACAGCCCATCTCGATATAGCTCAAGCATGTAGACTCTTGTGACTCCAGTTAATCATCAGTGCAGTGACTCAAGTGGGTCTCATGATGCAATTTTAAAGTCTTGCTTTGCTGTGGCTTGTTTTTGTTCTCAACTATTTGCAGATCTCTCAGTAGAGTGTGGGGGGAACTATAAATGGAGCACTGTAATTTTACACTGATCGTAACCTTTGGGGTGAGAGTTTAAAGCCTTTAGTTTAATCAGTTATAGTTCAGAATAGAGAAAATTCAGGGGAAACCCATCAAAACTGTCACTAGATTATTATTGTCACCTTTCTAAATTTTCACTAAGATACTGTAAGACAAAATATCAGTATTCCAATCTTCCTTTTGTTATAATATTAGCAATACATGTACTGTTATACCATGAGTATTGTGGTTGACGTTTCATGACAGTATTCTATCAAGTAATACTCTGTGATCCCCACCCTTAGAGCTTTAAAATGATCTCAAGTATAGCCAGTGCTCTGCCCTGCACTAACAAACAACGTGATCCAGAAAATGCCTAAAGTTTTATGAGCTTTTCCTTTGTTCCTCTTCTCCATTATTTTTTTATTGAATTCACCCAGGTAGGTTTTGAGTAACCTCGCTGGCAGACAAATGGCAAATAAATAAATAAATAAATAAATAAAGATTTTACATTTCTGACACTTATCTTTGTTATGGATGTGTGTGTGTGTGTTAAAGGTGCTACATTCACTGTGGAGGGAGGCCAGTCTAAAGGTCAGCGTGGCTCAGCATTACTGAGGAGTCCTCTCTTTCCTCCTCCTTTAAGAAACTCTCCGTGCACCGTGAGTTCCTCCACATACTGCTCACTCGGTCTGTCTTTCCAGTCTCACATTCAGAACAAACCAAGGGCAAATGTTACAAACTACCAACAACTGCTGTGATTCTTTAAAAAAATGTGGCTTTGTTTCTAGTTGATAATCATCCATATCTCAGCTGAAAGGAAAGCTGCCCCTAGACTTTATCAGCAGGTAAAAGCCCGGGACTTGGTTGGAGTGTGTCCACCTGATTTGTTTTAAAAGCAGCTTGAAATAGTGCAAAGCTGAATTTTAACCCCAAGATAATTTTTTTTTAAAAGAGAACAAGAATGCTGTCATTGTTAGCTCTTTAACTCTCCATGATGCAATACTTACCTGATGATATACACTTTATCTTTAAGCATGATACACGGCAGATATGCTAATGTTTGCAGTTTAAGTTTTAGCAGGTCAGTACACTTGTTATGGATTTGTTAGGCAGCTAATTCCAGCTAATACATATTACACAATGTAAGGCTGTTTTTACTTTGAAAATGTAAGATGAGTTCAATCAATCAATCAATCTTTATTTATAAAGCACTTTTCTTACAAAAATGTAGCACAAAGTGCTTTACATGGTTAAAAGCAACCCACCCCACCCCATCCCGCCCTCCAATTCACTCCCCACACTCTCATTAACATAAGCGGTCATGGATACATACACACAACTTAAATAGCATTTTTATGTTTTTGAATCAGCATATAACCTTGACTTACTTTATGTCTTGAATATGATCCCAGTAACATCTTTAGAAATCAAGCAGTAACCAGCCACGACAGCTGGTTAGCACTGAGCCACCTGTATTTCCTGTGAGACCCTGAGAGACAGTGAGGCTGACCTCGTCAGTCACAGGTTCACACATATCGCAAGTGATGCATTATTAAGATCGTGATATGCACAGAGCAGGTCTCCAGGTAAAAAAAAACCCTTCTGTACTTGACATCTTGATTGATGCTGCTGCATCTTTGATTAGTCAGATATTAATATTTCTCAGCACAGCGACCTTTGACCTTTTGTGCACATGGAAGAAGTTAAGTTGGATATGCTGAGCTGATTAAAAAGTCAAAAAGGTCGTAAAACAAGAGAAGAAGTTAGCGCAACTTTAGAAGAAAAACACAGAGAAAAACTCGATGGAGGAGAAAAAAAGACGGGAAGGAAAACAAGAAAAACAAAACAACAAAAGTGATGTTGCTGCTTCTTAAGGTGCACATCAGAGGTGTCTTAGGTTTGTGGAGAGCAATGCAGGCCGTAATGCGCCGCTGCTCACAGCTTCTTGGCGCGCAGCCAAAGATTAGCAATGATTCCAGATTAACGCTCTAAATCCGTCTCTCTACACTGAACCGGTGCTGTTCAGCCTGGCCTGTCCGCTCTTGGACAACTTTGTTGAGGATATTAGCTTTGGGTATTAGCTACAGGCCGCTTTCACTTTCATGTTATTCCCAGTTTGCACGGTGCGGCGCCTGTAATCTTGATGTTTAAATGTTCACCATGTGGTCTCTCAGTTAATAAGAACCAAAACCTGCCATCCACTGGCACAATGCAAGCATTCATCCTAAAAGTGTTGAATTTAGTCATCAGGCTTAAGCCAGCATCTGTTCCACTTAAATGGTGAAACAAGAATTATGTTCTTGGCTTCAAGAAACGCTGGAGAGGGACGTGGTCACATCCTGAGACTTGCTTTTGCTGTTCAATTCTCGTGACAGCCTGTGTGTTGTTTAATTTTCAGCAGGTTTAGACCCAGCATATCCCTCCTGGAAAAGACAATGTTCGGCTGATATGTGATGAAGCATGCAGGCTGCAAAATAACTCAAATTATAATCCTGATTGAATTCTATTAATCTTAGAATAATTAGAAGTGAACAGATGGCTGTTACTGATTAATCTCAGTGCAATTTTAAATGCATTCCCCCTTGACTGATAACACATTTGGCTGGTTTCCTTCAATTCTAAAATGCTCAAAGGACATTAAAGTTGCTGGTGTATTTATAGTTATATTTATACTAACACTCGCTATATGTCTCAGAAATCATCAGTGCAGCTCTGTTTTAACCTGTAGTGCACAGTGATCATTTCAAATCTCATTCTACTTTCACAGGTGCGATTCTGGCTGTGCTTCGCGAACTTCCAGAAGGGGGCGCTGTCTCTGTGGATCGTGGAGAACAGCACAGGCCCCGACAAGCCGCGCCAACTCTGGCATTCAGCCACCGAATCCAAATCTGAAAGAGGCTGGAAACTCGTCGCACTTCCCCTTTACGGGCTGGCAGACTGGTATGACAAGTGCTTGCCTGTTTCACCGCATGTCAGGCAGCTGTGATTATATCGAGGCAACGTGTTTGGACTGTCTGAAGGCATCAAACTGACAGTTCCACTTTGAAGTGTTTAAGAGCAGTCATCGTCAGTCATCCGACTCTGATCCCAACAAACCTCTGACATGCTCACACAAATACTAAAGCGCTCCCGCAGCAAAAGAAGTCTTAAGAAACATGATAGAGAAGTTCTTCCTTATAAATGCAGATTTTCAGCATTTTCATTCCATTTTCTGGGAACATTTCCTCTCAGTTTCATATAACTAATGAATCCCATAGGGACCCCAGTCTTATACAATGGACCTGCCATGTGTACGCTTGTACAAAATATCCACTCTTTATTCCACTTGTCTGTGATGAAAAAAAGATAAATCAATACACAAGGCTCTCTCCGCTCGCTATGCCTTCCAATTAGCTACGGCCCTGATTTCCCCTCACTGAAGAGAGAAATAAAAAAAAAATAGAAAAAAGTAAGAAAAAAATCACACACGCAAAAAACTCCAGATACGGTATTTCATCTCTGTTTGCCTGACTGGGGGTTTCTTTGCCATTCAAGCTTGGATAATCCTGCTCCCCTGTGAGTGATTAATTTTTGATTCCTGGGTTATGTAGTCAGCTGTGCTTGTGCTCTTAATTAGAATGTCATGTCCGTAACCACGAGGTGAACCTGCCAGACTTTGCACATTGACCTTTGTAGAGCTTAAATAGAATCAGAAACACAGCTTAAAGTGCAGGCAGAAGTCAGGGTATAGCAGAAAGTAAAGAACATGCAGAACATGTGGGCTGGCATGGTGTAATGTACTGAACAAAACCCCAAATAAATCACAGTGACACAAACCTCAGCTGACTGAACGGGACCAAGCGGTGACTGTTTCTTGATTTATAGAAGTCTTACCTATTACAGGTTATGCAACTGCCATTGCTGCACCAATCAGCAAATGCACTTATTCACTATATTCCAGCAGAGTTAGATCACAGGAATGATATTGCTCTGCTCAGAGCCAGGATATGGTTAGTTTGACTTGGCATGAAGACTCAGGAAGGAAACAGTAGATCTGGGGTCAAAATCCACCATCAAACCTTCTTTAATACTCGCAGATAAACATGTTATGAAATGGCTCTTAGTTCCCTGTCAATATTTTCTCGATTTGATATTTAACTTATAAACCAGGGGTATCAAACATAAGGCCAGAGGTCCAGAATTGGCCTGATGCAGACTCCAATTTTGCCCACTGGAAAATGTGAGTTAGGGCACCAATTTTGGACTTCTAAGTGTATTTTTAAAAGTTTAATTGCTTTTTCTACTGAAAAAGACTTCTCCCATTGCCATTCAAACTACACCAAAGTAATTAGGTAACATAGCAATTAAATTACAGATAAGTTCCAGTTTTTTACTGTACTATAGAAATTTATATTTTAAAGGGATCTTTCTGCGAGAGAACAAAAATGTTCTGTTTTATGATTAAAGGACATTCTGCAAAACACACATTGATCTCTTATTATTTAAGTCCAGAGAGTTTTGCTGACAGATTTCTTTCATTTAGTAAACGAGCATTCCTTTATCATGTTGAAAAACTGAGAAATGCTGTTGAAATTGCCCTTCTTTTTCTTGTGTGTATATAAACTTCTTTACACCAACAGAAGGGGAGTTTTACTGGTCTGGCCAATATAAGATCAAAGTGGGCTTTACATATGGATGGGTTTTCTGTGGGTTCTGTGGGTTTCATGTGGGTTTTCTCCAGGGACTCAAGCTTATTCACAACAGTCCAATATGAATCTTAGGTTCATAAATGATCATAAATTGGCCGCCTTGACCCTAAATTTGATAAGAGGTTGAGAGGATGGGTGTTAGTTAGCACTATTCTGAGTTATCTGTTACAAAAATAAATGAATAGATAACTGATAATTCTAAAATGTAGCCATACAGTCTGTGCATGTGCCACAAAACCCTGTATGAGTGAGCACTCCGGGTGCCAGTAAAAAGGAAAACCTCCCATTTAACAGCAAGAAACCTTCAGCAGAACCACACTCAGGGAGGGACAGCCATCTCCTGTGACTGGCTGGAGATGAGAGAAAAGAGAGATGACAGAGAGAAACAAGACAACGGGCAAATTAAAGGAGAGACAGAGTTAGAATGCAATAACTGGTAATGATTAATGCAGAAGTGTTTGTATAAACACAGGGAGTGAAAAGAGATGAGCAAAGAAGAATCACTCAGTGCATCATGGGAAGCTCAGCAACAGCCTAGGCCTGTTGTATCACAACTAAGGAGTGACTCAAGGTCACCTGATCCAGGCGTAATTATAAATTGTAAGTTTTAATCCTAACTTTAAAGTAGAGTCAGTGTCTGTCTTCAAAATCTAAACTGGGAGCTGGTTTTGTAGTAGAGGGCCTACGGACTGAAGACTCAGCGTCCCATTCTACTTTTGAAAACTCTTGGAAGTATAAGTAACTCTTCGGTCTGAAAGCAAAGTGATCTGTTGGGATAATAAGAGGGTCTGAGGTTCAAGCTTGCTCAGTTTAGCTCATACATTAGCGCTCCATCATTTCATCAAAATATGGTAGATTCTGACTCCAATAAACAACAGTTTCCAAGTCAGTGGGTGACATCATGGTGCTTACATACAGGCTTTGATCCAACGTCTTCTCTTTACCATACAGATGTGAGATCAGTTTTTTCTCCTAACATCTGGAAAAACAAAAGCCTTGAAAAAGTGTCACTTTGAAGGTTTGCGATTAAAGCGCTTCTCTTATATATGTTTAACTATAACCATGTCAATGAGTTTAATCTTTGTAAAAGTCAAACTGCCCTTTTTTTTCGTCTGTTAAATAGCAAACCTTGTGACACACAATGCACACTCTCAAAGGCCAATTCTCAGTGGGAGTTTTCTTAAAGCACAATAAATTATCTCTCTCATTGTTTCAGACAGAAGCTGTCTCACTATTCACAGGTTGTGAGATGTTAAAACTCCTCTGCCTCTCCACAGGTTCTTTCTCTATTTCAGCGCTGAAAATGGACCTGGACCCGGTTCTGCCATTTCTGTGGACAACGTCTCTTTCAGCATGGACTGCTTCTTGGCATGTGAGTGTTTTTAAAAAGCATTACTCCTTCCTTTTTTCGTAATTACGTATCAGGCTGTGGCTGGATTATAGAAATTGTTTGACTGATTGCTTGATTGATTGGCCATGACATGTACAAAGAGGAAACACTGGGGAGGATAAAAAGTTAAAAAAGAATTTCTACTTCAGCGAAACTTAAGTAAACAGTTGAAGTTACCCAAGGCAATTCAATTAATAATCAATACAGGTCAGCCTCATGTTCATGTTTCACAGACAGGAGATTTAAGTGAGCATCAATTTAAACCTTTGGAAGAATTCATCAAGGATTTACTTTTTCATTATTTATTCATTCCTACCCATAATATGGCACGCTATATGCTTGCATAAGACTTTTCGTGAGACCTATTTTGGACTTCTCAGTAAAGACTCCTGCTCTGTTGCTCTCTCCGTTAAATGTACTGCTGCTTTCCCTTTAGACAGACTGACAGATCTCTATGGAAATTATATGTAATAGTAAATTCCTTAAATCACTTTCTTTGAGAACCTCGTACGTGTCTTGAAATGTCAGAACTGGTGCTTGCTGATTCATGAGGGCTTATGTTCCAATGTCACACTGCTCGCTTATAAAGGTCAAGCTTTCCGTCACCTTTCCAGATATTTTTGTGTCATAATTGAGATGGTTTATCAGTATAAAAACACGAGTGAGATGACAACCATGTAAGAATGAGAATGAAAGGTTAGGAGTTCAGTGCCTCCTTCCATCTGTGCCTATCAGAAGGAACCAGTTTGAACTGTGACTTGAATAGTAATGTGTGAGAGCATCCTTTGCCTGAATATAGCTCTGACGATGTGAACTTTATTTAAATATAACAGTGCCTTCACCCTGGGCAAAAAAACAACAACAAAAATGACAAGGGCATGAGTGGTACCCACAGGCAGACAGTTGTTTGTTTTCCCTGAGTTTAATTTGATATCTCGTGATAGTTGGTGGATTATAACACTGGCCAATTTAAAGCTTTTTGTGGCATCACACATGATTGCTATAGCCACTGAAAAGTCAAAAACTAGGTGTGGGGAAAAAAAACATTTAGTTCAGGACCACTGAAGTCAACAAGAGATTGATGTTAGCATCTGCAGTAATTTATATTTGGCAGCATGGCTCGCCTCTGGGATCTTCCGTGCACGGCTGGAAAGCTGGAGGCAACACTGAAGTGCGCAGGCATCAGGGACAACAGATATGACACTGATCTAGTGAAACAGCCTAAAAGGAGGAATTGTAGTGGAGGTGGGTTGCATAGCGGCTTGCAGGGTAGAGCAGGCTAAAGAAACTTAAACAGCCTTCTCTTTATACCCCGTTAATAGAACAGTATCAGACGATCAGGTTTTGAGAACAGCTGATGTTCTGGGATCACACCTGAACTAATAATGTTCTTGATTCAACAATAATAAAATAACAAAATGAAACAAGCAAACCCACTCTGTAAACTAAACTGAATTGGAAACAAAAATGAAATTAACGAGTAATGCAAAAGTGTTATGACTTTGATACAATTACAACAACGCAATGAAAGATAAAATGTTGAAAATTATTCAGTTATTGCGTGAGCTACCGAAGCATGTTATTTAAGGAGCACTTTTCATCCAAATGTAAAAGAAAAAATAAATGTGAATGGCACACAGACTCTGTGCTGTATCACCGTTAGATGATTAATTTTTTCATCAAATTGAGATATAATCTCAACACTACTGCCGTTACTCTGAAATATATTCAGATAGCGTAGCTTTATCTGGTGTATATAATTGAGAAATTGTTGTTGATCCAGGCTGGAGCTTTTGTCACCTTCACCCTGTGCCGTACAGGCTTTCTGGATCATGGACTCTTTATTTAAAGAGATTACGTTTTCCAGCAGATATTTGCACAACAATTTGCGTGTTATGTCCTCCAGAGCAGAGGCATTGGTGTGGCAGTGCTGAAGGATCACTCATTCCTGTTGCACTCACTTCTCAGATGGCAAGTTCTTAATCTGGACCCAGTATCTATTACCTACTGCTATACTTGACACAGTCACTTTTTATCGCCTATCAATCAGGCTGGTTGATGGGAGATGCTGAAGCTCAGCAAAAGATGTGATTTCCAGGAGTGATCCCAGTGACTGATTAGCATGATGGATTCCTGAACGGGAAGGCTCAGCCTTGTAATGTGTTTCGGTGAGAAAACATAGTGCGAACACATTATGCAGAGGATCAGCCACCCGTGGCCTCTTTCCTACATTTCTACAGGCTTTTGTGTGATGTATAGTTTGGCAAGCATGTGCGCTTGATGATGCATCCATTGCCCTTCAGGTGTTGGACCAGACTGTCATTTTTATCATTTTATCCTCAGCAGAATCAATAAATTAGTTTATTGGGTTAGACAGCGCAGGAAGTTCATCCTTTTCTCTCTGGCATGTGCCATAATTTCTTTTCCCACGCACTCAGATGCATTAACAGGAGGAAGCAGCTGCTTCTATAGAGATCCCCAAACATTAGAGTGTGCCTCCTCAGTACCCGGTCCTTGACTTCGCTGAATAGTCATAATAGCACTTCTCCAAACGTTTACCTCTGCAAAAGATGAAGTTAAATTGTTGTTCTGAAAGCTGAATCACCAGTTTTGTAGTGATGTCTTTATTGGCTGTAGCTGTCATGTAACTTGGGTATCAAGGGACTACAGAAATTTGTTCATTTTAGCAATTATCACTTGCACATGTCTGTGTTAATAAACATGACACAGCATGTACCAGCAAGTGCTAACGTTCTACAGTCTCCCGATGCATTCAGAGCGACGGCATGTGGTGCCAGTTGAAATCCTTTTTCATTCCCTAGACATCAAATATGCCATATTTAATCAGTGGTGTAGATCTCACTTCCAACTTTTACATATGGAGGCTTACTTGAAGTCGTGTTGTGACAGTACCCCAAATCCTGATCTTTTCCTTAATCTACTAACCCTAAACCTTACCAGAAAGTGAGAGTGAAAGTAAGAAGCAAATAAGGAAGCAGTGGAATAATAAAAAAAATAAAGCTCTGCTACAGGACATGAACTTCAATCTTTTGGCAGATAGCTTGTGACTCACTCCACCTTCCAAACACGGATTACCGGTGCTTGTCGTATCTCTGTGGCAGCAGAAAATCATAACAGAAGGGCACTATTTGACACGTTCAGATGAGAATGTGTTGTTTATTCATTCCATGTGTGGCCAGGTCCGGGTTTATCAGCAGCTTTATTCTCTTATTTTTGCAGCAGCGGATCAATCAACATTCACAGCAAAGGTTTAGATATGGCATGCACAAGTAAACAGAGAAATAAATGGAAAAAATGTTGTATTTTTGGGCAGCATTTGAGACAACGTGTAGGAGATTTAGTCTCCGTATCGTTAGAAACTGACTGTCAACATGATCAGTCTGTGTGGATACTTCTGAGAGCTATCACAATCTGGAGATATTTTGAGCTTGTGCTTGGGAGGTAACAAGGTGAACCCCCCCCACCCTCTCTCTGTGGCTGGCCTCTGGTGAGCTTCAGGTAGCTTACGGCACCCTGCTAATGAACAGTGACAGCCACGCTGGCTGTTGCCTTGCCCTGTGGTTCATGCTGCTCCGTGGTGGACCTGCTGAGTCTTTCTCTTGCTCCAGCGGCATACCAATGCTGTGTGCAGCAGCTCCGTGTGTTCCTTAGTTCTGCAGCGGCATGTTACCATGCTGAGAATAACAATGCTGTGAGCTTTATTAGCAACTTTGTTGAAAATATAAGAAGTTCCTGAGCTCGTGTGCCGCAACACTTCTAAGAATCTTTCACTGGTGTGTAGGTTTTCTTTTTCTTACCCTCACAATCAAACACATTGCAGTGACTTGCTTGCTGTGATCCATCAAATCTGCACATAAACTCTATCCGTATCAAAGCTCCCAAGCAGCGAAGAATTGGACAGTCATATTAATTTGAGGATTACAGGGCTAGGGAATGAGCTATTGATTTTTATGCTGGCTGATTTTAAGAAAGCAGTGTTGAGGGTTTTTAAGCTTTGAAGACAAAAATTACAAGATTCTTTTACCGCGAGGCATTTTCAGTCAAGACCAAAGCCATCTGATTCAGTACAGAGCTTTGGTGTATATTTAAAGCCCAACTTTTAATAATACATATTACCCAGAGGAACTCAGGTGAAGCTGCAGCTCAAGTGTACAGAACATTTAGGTCAAGATGTTTGCTCTGAGTTAAAGCGAGCAGGTTTTTTTCCTGACCAGATGCAACTCTGGCACATAGTAGCTTTCTAAACCTTTCAGCTGTTGAGGGAGTCCCCTGCCATATTGTCATAAATGGTGAGCCTTCAGCCTGAAGTGACAGGGGAGCCAGAGAGGAGAAGAGGGAATGTTGTTGTGGTAAAATGATTACAGAGATAAAGATGAAAAGTGTTGTTTTTGTCCCCCGACACTGACATAATGACAACGAAGAGAGCAGGCCTGATTTGTTTTCACCGTGGAGGCGAACGACACGATGTGGGGAGCTTATTGGCTCGTCACAATTAGTGAAGTTGTAGTTGGATTTGAGCTTCTTATTCACATCTTTTCCAGCATCTTGAAAACAGCACTGACTCATTGGTGGGTTTCCAGTGTTATATGGAGCTGCAGGCTTTTACTCCAGTACTACTCGTGGCTCAGAAAAGCAAAGATGGAGAGAGAAATTCTCATGAACCTCTAAATCATCCTTTGCTGCTGTTTGCCATTCAGGGCAGCCCTATAGAGACTATCAGGCAGCTACAGTACAAACAAACTGTGTGCCATTCTGCTGGTGAGCAAGACAGGCCAGTCTGCAGCTACAAACCTTCTCTTTTCTCTCGCTGTATGAAATGCAAATAGACCCTGTAACCATGTAATCATCCTCTCTGTTCGATATGCAAACCAAAAATAGAACTTCATATGCAGGTCATATGCACAGAAGAGCATCATTTATGATTTATTGTTTGCATGCTTCAAGTATCTACACTGAGCACATTGAAAGTGTTAAAATAAACCTGCCAGTGTTTGGCTGTGTAGCTCAAACTGCAACAGTTTCTTTTGTTTTAAAGCCGAGTGGGAAGCCTGACGTCTCTGTGTGGCATGTGTGCACCTTTGCTGTAAAGTGACATATCCGAAGCAGGGCTAGCACAACAGCAGGCTGTCGAGATCTGAACCCGCCCCCTTATTTGTTGTCGTACAGTTGCGTGACAGCAGCATTATCGGAGCAACAGATCTCAGCAAAGCTTATCTGACATTTTTGGAAAATAATCGCAGTTGTACAAGAGTCCTGTGCATTCACATCAAACCACAGGGGTCATGTAGTAACAAACCTCTGAGGGTTTTATTCTGCACAACGGTATATCAAAGAAATGAGATGCTGGGCAGAACTCTCCAACAGAAGCATGGCCTCTCCTTGGAAAAGGAGCTCAAGCCACAAATGTACGAGCTGAAACGTAGCTGGCTTTTGAAATAAAGTGAAACCTTTGCTCGTGCCAGTGCATGCTCTGCAGTCTCTTCTGTAATGACTATTTGAATTTTAGATTTCACTGCATTGTCCTGCAGGATGTTGTTGGACATTATTTGTTTTAATCATTCCAGGAACTTCTCATTACGTAAATGAATTGCGTTACGTTCGGTTGACAGCATTACATCGATTGTTCTTGGTGCCTACACAGATTTCTTTAACACCAGTCTTTTGTACCACTGATTGCAGTGAATGGACCTAATCAGAAAACATGGATTCAGTCAAACAACAATAGGAGCTCCACCTCTATTGAAAACCCGAGAATGGGGACGGGGGTACATGCTTTTTTTTAAGGTTAACATCCAATCATTTTAGTAGTTAAAATTCTACCTTACTTTAACATCTTTGGGAGAAAAAACAGTCCCTGCTCTCTGTCTCGAGCCCTTATCTGTGGGAGTTTTGCCTTCAAGACTTAATTCTGGGTTTGAATTTGAGGCAGAAGAGATCAAGGTACCAACAGGTTTATGATCTCAGTCCTGGGAATGCAGTGAGGCCAGAGGCTTGATGGATTGCTACATAATACCCAGACTGAATGTGCTTACCCATCTACAGTAGGACAGAGGCAGGCAGAGATGGAGTGGGGCTCGCTTGTTATGCATTCGTCTCCTCCTGTATGGCCAATGGTGGTACAAATGAAAGAATGACCCCTGCTGGTGGGTCTGCATTTCTGTGCCAGCAAGAGGTTTGCAGTTACTGTGCCTTTTTTTTCTTTTTTCTTTTTTACTTTTCTTCAGTATAAGAGCAACAGGATTTTTATTTATTTTTTATTGCTGCAGATGAAGTGTGACAACACAGAGCCTTCTCAATAAATCCATTGTGTTCTATTTCAGCCAATGGCGAGTTTCCACCGGTGGTAACCACACCCGGGCTGCCGTTTAGACCAACTATCAGGACTCCGCCCCCTTCCATTAGGAGCCCACCGATGATCTTCCCCACCACAGATTACTGTAAGTGCAAGTTTGATTGCTACCATTCAGCTGAAAGTGAGCGATGGTCAGGTCAGATGCAGTTTCACTGTACAGGAGAGCTGTCTTCATCTCCTTCTGTCTCTTTTCTTCACTTCTCTTCTTTTTCCTCCTACATCAAACTCACACAGACCCCTGCTTCTCGCATTTAATACTGATTCCCTCTTACCCCACACGTGCTAAGCCTCAGCCTGGCACAAGGCATGGACTGCAACAAAGTAAGTGTGCCCCCTACTGGTGTGTCCCACATCCACATTTGAGCGAGTGCTGCAGAGCTCTCCTTTGGCATTAAATGGAGCAGGACGGGCAGTTTTGAAGTGTAAAATCCGCCAATTTGTCTCCTGAGAATGTCAATGGAGTCGGTTACACAGGCTTGACATTTTCCACCTCACACTCTCTCACTTCTGTGCTTCAAAAGGTTAAAGACAAGCAAGAGATTCAATTTCTATATTTAAAGTCATAACTTGGAGTTACTTTCATATCATACCTGTTCTGAAACACATTTCTTCAGCTAGAAGCTTTGAAGTACTTTGAGACACGCTGAAGTAGTTGAGGCTTTTCTGCTGAAAGTTATCAGGCAGTTTGACTTTGGAGAAACACAGGATGGAAAATTGTTTGTCAAGAACATGTTCCCTCTATTTGAATGGGTACCTTTTGTATTCTGAAATTATTTCTACCAAGCGAGAATACAAAACACTTCATACGAATTTTAAATACATGTGAGCTGTTTTTCCAGTCCAAACACGATTGGTATGAGCTGCATTCTCTCACTCTAGGACTGTAATTGGATTCATCTATATCTTGTTTTCTCTCCCATGAGGCATAAAAGGCTGTTATAGCATTCATATGCAGTTAAAGCCAGCAAATCAATTTTGTAGTGTATATAGACTCATCTTGTATTTGAAACCGGTTAGACAACTCACACTAACACACTGTGGGCAGACATTTGCTTGGATAATAAGTGTGACATACTTTTTTGACCCTGGAAATTACTTCTAATTATAATAGAATTTAAAATTATTATTGCTGGAGAAACTGTGGTGAAAGGAAAGCAAACTACAATCATGCTCTTTTTATTCATGTAAATACATTTAAATTAGACGTCTTTAAGTTTGTGGAAGAATGTTTCAGATTTAAAAGTGGAGCACTGTATTTAGAAAACTTTCCACTAGCCTTAATCACGATGATAATTTCTTTATATAGATTCTCAAGAAAAGCAGTTTAGAAGCAAATAACGCAGAGGTGAAAAAAGAGTAACCTTTGTAACATTGCCTGATGAGTGCTAATGACTAAATAGAGTGCACCTGTGTGTAATCTAATGTCAGTACAAATACAGCTGCTCTGTGACGCCTCAGAGGTTGTCTAAGAGACTACTGGGAGCAACAACACCATGAAGTCCAAAGAACACACCAGACTGGTCAGGCACAAAGTTATTGAGAAATTTAAAGCAGGCTTAGGCTACAAAAAAGATTTCCCAGACCTTGAACATCCCACGGAGCACTGTTCAAGCGATCATTCAGAAATGGAAGGAGTATGGCACAACTGTAAACCTACCAAGACAAGGCCGTCCACCTAAACTCACAGGCCGAACAAGGAGAGCGCTGATCAGAAATGCAGCCAAGAGGCCCATGGTGACTCTGGACGAGCTGCAGAGATCTACAGCTCAGGTGGGGGAATCTGTCCATAGGACAACTATTAGTCGTGCACTGCACAAAGTTGGCCTTTATGGAAGAGTGGCAAGAAGAAAGCCATTGTTAACAGAAAACCAGAATAGAATAGAATAGAATAGAATGTCTTTATTGTCACTATACAGTTGTACAATGAGATACAGAGTCCTTATACAGAGATAAGAAGTCCAGTTTGGCACAAGCCATGTGGGGGACACAGCAAACCTGTGGAAGAAGGTGCTCTGGTCAGATGAGACCAAAATGGAACTTTTGCCAAAATGCAAAACGCTATGTGTGGCGGAAAACTAACACTGCACATCACTCTGAACACACCATCCCTACTGTCAAATATGGTGGTGGCAGCATCATGCTCTGGGGGTGCTTCTCTTCAGCAGGGACAGGGAAGATGGTCAGAGTTGATGGGAAGATGGATGGAGCCAAATACAGGGCAATCTTGGAAGAAAACCTCTTGGAGTCTGCAAAAGACTTGAGACTGGGGCGGAGGTTCCCCTTCCAGCAGGACAACGACCCTAAACATAAAGCCAGCGCAACAATGGAATGGTTTAAAACAAAACATATCCATGTGTTAGAATGGCCCAGTCAAAGTCCAGATCTAAATCCAATCGAGAATCCGTGGCAAGATTTGAAAACTGCTGTTCACAAACGCTGTCCATCTAATCTGACTGAGCTGGAGCTGTTTTGCAAAGAAGAATGGGCAAAGATTTCAGTCTGTAGATGTGCAAAGCTGATAGAGACATACCCTAAAAGATTGGCAGCTGGAATTGCAGCAAAAGGTGGTTCTACAAAGTATTGACTCAGGGGGCTGAATAATTACGCACACCCCACTTTGCAGTTATTTATTTGTAAAAAAGTTTGGAGTCATGTATGATTTTCGTTCCACTTCTCACATGTACACCACTTCGTTAACAACCTAACAAGCTTGAAAGTTAATATTTAGTGTGGCCAGCTTTATTCTTCAGTACAGCCTGAGCTCTTAGGCTCTTAGCTTTTCTTCTTATTTCTTTAAATAGTCTTCATGGATGACTGAGTAGTTTTACAATTGGCTGTAGGCACTCAATTACTTGTTGTACATATTAATGGTGATTACAACCAAAATTTTACATTTGGATTCATCACTCCATAACACCCTTTGCCACTGATTTTCAGCCCAGTTCTTAGCCACATTTCCACTCAGACCAATTCTGATGAGGCTTCAGTGAGCAGTGGATGGATCAAGTGAAGGGCCAGATGCATTACTGTGGTCCCATGTCAGGTCTTGCTAGGTTTTATTAACCTGTTTCATAAGAACACGACTTTCAGATTCTGTTCATCTGCTGTTTGTCATGTTTTTAGCTAATAGCTCTTTAGTTATCACCTTGTTGGTACAAACATATGTTTTTAGGCATTTTTCACAGAGGAAAAAAAATGATGTTTGGAGAGGCTTCTGGTAACAAAGTGCCTAAAAATACACAGGCCTCTTTTTATGCTTGAATGATTCACAGGTCAACATGGCCTAACCCTCCACCTCAAAGAAAAAACGTTTCTGTGAAAACATTCAGGTACAAGCAATGGACTGAAAAACCTTGAAAAACCTTCAGAAAGTTTCAAGAACTACTGCTCAAGGCCACTTTAAAAAACTGTCTCCCTAGAAGGAGAATATAAGGAAATGATATGTGGCTCAAGACTTTTACACAGCACTGCAAAAGCAAAAACATTTAATTTGTCATAACTGTCAAAACCGTATATGAGCAAGCATGTGCACTTGTTATACTTGTGGAAAATAATTAATCTTATCTGTTTTATGGGTTTTCTGTGCTAAGACAGAAAACGCAGTAGTCATCTTTTTTTACACTTAATTTGACCTGTAGGTCTAATTAAAAACATACCACGGGAAAAGCTTTTTTTTATTAAGTTTCAGACCATTGCATTGTGCTATATATTAAAAAAGAGCTTCTGTAATTCGGTGACATCACTCAGTGATTAGCTGATCAGACGGCTGCTTATTTTACAAAGAGCATTCGATCTACTGAATAGCAGCTGATCAATGCAACTACTTTGCTCTCAGCCCAGAACCGCTGATGCTCACCAACCCAGAAGTGCAAATGCTGTAAATATTTTTACATATAAAGTTTCGCTGGTGATCAGATGCAAGAACACTTAGCCCAAAGTGACCCAGCGTTGAGTAAAAATTGGTGTGTAGAGGATCTAATGAGCTCATTTGTGCACTTTTCATGCAGCTTATCTGATCTGTGATGTGAGTCTCTCTTCAGTCGTGAACACAGAGCAGGCTGTTTATCTCTGAAGGGTCAAACAGGGACGGTTGCATACATAAGTGCTGACCAGCTAACATTATTTGTTAATGTTTGCAGACTGGAGGGCATGGGTTGGTCAGCAAACAAGAGCAACTCAGTCTATCAAGTTGATCTTTAATGCTAAGCAAGAAAAATGGCATTTCAGTGCAGCGTTATACAAATGAGAGTGTTTGTTACATGGATTTTGTTGCACAGGCAGCAACAAAAAGGCCATTTTAATGTGCTTACACAGGTAATACTCGGCATGGTTACAATAAAAATGGCAGCAGAAGTAAATCTCCTCAGAGAAAGATGGGACTTTGAGATCACACTGCTCTCGCCCTTGTGATTATCATAGATATTAACTCAGGGGAAAGAAGCTGAACTTTGGTTATATGTCGGCCATTTCAAAGACAGCCTTGAGCGGTTAGCATTCGTGGGGCGTCTCTCTTCACCCCTTCTGGAGCTGATGCTTTGACGTCTCCAGGGCAGGACGGCAAGCCTGATGAGGGTTTTAGCTCAGCAGACCTGTCACTCCAACACGGCTCTCCTCTTCCTCCGACACGCTCAATGATTAACCCCACCGAACATCAACATCTCTTGTCTCCTCTCACTCTCTCCTTCATTTCTCCCTTCACTCTCCCGCCATATCTGCTCCCAGGACATTTTGTCCCCGTTTATTTTCAGATTTGCTTCCCATTTTTGCCACGGAAAAGCCGTTATTGAGTCTCTGTTAGTTCACATTATTGCCTTCTCACCCAGCCGCCCTGTCTCTCTGTCAGAGCTCACTCTTATCTCCGTGTGTTGTCCCACTTCTTCCTTCTGATCCCTCTCCCCCCTTCACCCTGACTTCACCTTCACTCTTTTCTGTCTTCTTGTTCTTTCCCCTGGTCCCTGTTGATTCCTCTCTATTCTGGCAACAGACACTTTTATTTCCCACCACCACTGTGCTGTATGCCACCCGCAACTCACTGCTGACTCATCAGCTGCTTTTGGGGGATGAGGGTTGAGTAAGTCAACTTATATTAGTTTGCTTCACTTTCTTCCTCTGATTACCTCGTCCGATGGGAAAGAAGTAGATCGCTAACTTCAAAATGAGCTCCAGGCCTATTTTGTGACCATGTGCTCTATGAGAGTGTGTGTGTGGGTATTTGGCTTGATAAAGATTGGTTTCTTTAGATGATAAAACAACTTTACAATATGCACTGCTGCAATACATGTGTACAAGCATTAGCTTCTTTGAACACAGTACCTTTCAAGAGCTAGGTGTCCGACTTTCATTCACACATCAGCAGACAACAAGAACAAGTTGTGTAGTAGATTTAAAAAAAAAAAAAAAAAAAAAAAAAAAAACTGGCGTTAAATCAAAGACAGACGGGATGCTGATTGAGGCAACCCGATTGGTTCTTGAGAGTAACTGACAGCAGCTGTTGGTCCCTGAATGATTCATGCAGAAAGGAGTTTTGGCCCATTTGTGCTCACTAATTAGCTGCACAGAGGAGAAGAAGGAGTCTTCATTGGTTACTTGTTCATCAGCACCAGCCTGCAGCAATCACTTAACTAGTTGCTAATATTTTGGCAGGGTGGGGTTAGTTACTAAGACAGATCTGAGACTGATAAGGATGAAGGTGCTCAAGAACTTCTACTCCTGCACCATCGAGAGCATCCTGACGGCAAACACCTGCACCTGGTTTGGGAACAGCACCAAGCAGGACAGACGAGATCTGCCAAGAGTGGTGCGCTCAGCCGAACGCATCATTCAATCAGAGCTCCCTGACCTGCTGTCCATCTACACCAAGCGGTGCAAGTCCAAAGCTAGGAAGACTATGATGGACCTCTCCCATCCCAACAATGGACTCTACTCACTATTGAGGTCTGGGAAGCGCTTCCGCTCCCTTAAGGCCAAAACAGAGAGAATGAGGAGGAGCTTCTTCCCCCAGGCTATTCGGGCCCTGAACCAGGTGTAGGACTGGACTCTCCCAAACACGTCACTATAAGACTGGACTCTCACACACGTCACCACACGCACCACCACACATTTCCTATATTCATATAATCCTATAATTTATAATCTTTACAATCTCTTCTGCTATTTGCACATTCTTTACTGTAAATTCCTAAGTTAATTTGTAAATTCTGTAGTAAACTGTAAATTGTAAATATTATGAAACTTTTCTTCTGTCATTTAATGGTCGGGCATTGTACAGCTACAAGCATTTCACCCCCATGTCATTGTGTGTGTGTGTGTGTGTGTGTGTGTGTGTGAGAGAGACAAATAAAGTTTGAATTTGGCTGCAAAACAGGCTCTTGTAATTAACTGGACTCATTTACTTCATAAGCTCTGTGCTTAGCATTCAGATCTTGTTCATAGCTTGCCAGCCTTGATCCATCTTTCTAATTGTTGGCCCAGAGAGGACAACTGTCACTGGATAAGGACGATACATGCTAAGAGAGGAGAGTCTTTGTACTTGCGTTTTGCTTACAGTGTGTCTATGATGATTCCTGTAGCTTCAAAAGTTGTTGGCCTGGACATTTCTGGAGGTACTGGAGAAAATGCCATTTAATAGCATGATAAAGCTTTCTTTTGAATAGAAAACTGAAATAAGGTCTGTTCTGTTCCAAAAATGGCCTATTAGGCTCACAATCAGACCCAATTGTTGTTGTTTTTTTATTTATTTTTTCCATTCAGGGCTGGATTAATTTGGCTCAACAAGTCTTGCAAAAAAAATTAAATAGTTTATTCATAATTTATTGTAGCTGTCGCGGCAATGAAGTGGAAATGAAGCTAAACCAACATTGACTTTAGAGGACTGATAACAAAACTGGAGTTATTTTTCGTTGTGAACCCCAAAGAAAAACAAAAATATCAGCTCTGAGATAGCAGAGTTCATTTTTTTTTTTTTTCCCTGGAATAAGCAGATCCAGATTGTTTTCAGGCCGATGCTCAGACCTGACACAGAACTGCACAAAAACAATAGGCGGCAGCATTTTAGAATGTGATCCAGGAAGCCCGGCTTGAGTAAAGGATGCATGAAGATCGAGTGAACACCAGACAGGCTGGTGGTCAGCACTGTTGTCTTAAAGCTTATTGGTCCTGGGTTTGAGCCACTGGGCCCTCACTATGTTGAGTTTGTACTTAATCACCATGATTGGTCGGGGGACAAAAACAGAAAGTGCTTTCTCCCGAAATCAAAGCCATGTTAGGTTCATTCTTCTGTCACTGCACCGCTGTTCCACTCAGTGGGTGGGTAATGCAGGAAAAGTGTTTCCTTCTCGACAAACGCCACCATAAACAGCTGAAATATGCTTTTCTGTTGGCGAACGTGGACTTTTCAACTTTGTCCGTTGATGTTATGTTACTTTGCAGCAAAAGCTTAACCCGTATTCAACTTTTCTGACACGCAGTCCTCTTTGTGCGTTGCCATCCACTCTGCGTTGACCACCTGGGTCCATTCAAATAAATGAAAGGGCTGCTTTTTTTCGTTTTTCTCACAGCATACCTGCGAGTCTGAATGAAGCCAGAATAAGGTCAGTCGGTCTGAACAAGGCCTTTCTCCATTTGGACAAAAAGCAGATCTGAACCCTAATAAGCCAATTATGGCTGAAGTTAAAGTTAAAAATACTAGAATTAGAGCATTTATACCTTTGAAAGCATGCTCACAGAAAGTCTCCCAGTGATGGTGAGAGTTTCCTGGAGCTGGAATCTTTTGTGTGTGTACTGAAACACCCTGTGAAATATCCCAGGACCACCTAAGGTTGTTTGTGTTGTTTTGAAAAATGTTCAGAGGGGATAAAAACTGTTGGAATTACTGTCAGTGGTGCAACCCAATCAGAGACGTATTTCTCAACGCTGGGTCTCTCTGTTTCTCTCTCCCCCTCTGATGCGACTTGTCTGGAACAATTTCTCGCTGATGAAAGTGTGCAGCTTTGCCCCTTTCTTTGATGGAGGCCACTGTTTGTTATGATGATGGCATAGCACGAGTGGCAAAGTTCACAGAAAACGAGATTCATGTAATAGTCAGGCAGAGCCAGACTCTCCCTAGGGGTGTGTGTGTGTGTGTGTGTGTGTGTGTGTGTGTGTGTGTGTGTGTGTGTGTGTGTGTGTGTGTGTGTGTGTGTGTCTTGTAAGTCAAGGGGGCTGAAGAGTTTGCACAACCACTTACTGGAGAAGGCTATCATCTTGTTTTGTTTGTTTAGTGAATGGCTCATTAGGCCAGTTGTGCAGTGCGTTTGGGTGTATAATCCATGTGCACATGTGGTCGTCTGAATTCATGTTGATGGACCAACAAGATCAATCAGTTGGGTTGAAATGTAAAACCAGCTGCACCCAAGGGAGACAGGAGAGAGAATACAAACAAGAGAGGAATCTGCGTTCAGTACCAGCAGTGCTCGTGTGAAAAGCTCGTTTTCTATAACAAGGATCTTAAATCTGAAGGGCTTCCCCCAAATCAGCAACTGAACCAAAATGTAAATGCATGAACATAAACAAAGGAATACATAAAGTGAAATTCCCAGCATTCCTTTCACTGATCTCTCTTGTCTCTATGCAGCTTTTCAAGAAGTTTGCCCGCGTTTGCTGCTGGTTCGTGCTCACAGAGTTGGAATTTGACTCCTTTTAAATTTGCCGTGTCTCTTCCCTCGCCTGGCTCATTAGCTGGTAACCTTCGACCGCTGTAACACAGCATGAACTGGGACATGCTGCATGAACTGGGACGTGCCTCTCACACACTCATGTCACAGACTTCCCACAACAAGGGGATGTGAAGGGAGAGACATGGCTGTTAACAAGAGGATCACTCCAGCGCACATTCCAGCGTCTCTCGTCAGTTAACCGCCAGTGCAGCGCATAAACCAATTCTGCATCCAAAGCCTTGGTTGAGTTAGTGTTCTTCAAATGAGGCTTTGGAAATTTGACTGTAAGTGGGCAATGAGCCAACAGCTTATTTCTCCAAATGAGAAAAAAATAACAAATCAGGCCATCTAACTTTCACCCTTTTTTTTTTTTTTCTTTGAGCATGTCCTTCCAAAACATCTCAAAGTGACCTGTTAAGTATATTAAGATTTACATCTAAAGATAGGGTTTGGGGCTGTTCTGCTCCAGTGATGGATTTATTCCCAGTAGTCTTAACTATTTTCCAACAGTGTTGAAAATACTGGCCTGATGGGTCAATTTACTTCGTACTGGAGTCAGGCAAACCTGCAGTCACACTACAAGTGTTTTTTACAGTAGGAGTGCATTTGCTAAGACTGGGCTAAACTCCAAATCGCTCTCTTACCAAAGTGATGTTTTAAAGTGTTTTTGAAAGCGTTGGCCTCCTTGAAATAGTCTCTGCTGGCAACACTTTGCTAAACTCGAAAGAGATGTTTGTGGTGAGACAGAGCAGAGCTTGGACGTTGGCCTTGGACCGAACCACTCATGAGAACCAGGCTGACTAATGTGATGCTCACCATGCAGTCTAGGCAAGGTTTCATTAGTAAAAATAGCCACCGTTTGAAGTGGCAGGGGCAAAAAGAGGTCATCTGGATTAATGTTTTAAAGACGAAGTCAAATTATCATGTCTGGAAGAACTCTGTTTCTTACTGTAACACTTTATAATAATTGATCAGAAATCGGTGCGTACTCACACATTGCTTGTTCACAGACAAACAGGTACACAGTCGCTCATAACAACAGCTTCCTGCAGTTTCTGCTCAGTCAGAGAGACTGGAGTTTAGAGAGAGATGCTGGTAAATATTGGAATGTCAATTCTAGGGCTTCATCTGCAATAGGTAGTATACAGCAGGGAACTTGAACAGCAGAAGGTGTTACAGTGAGAGTATCGTGGCTTTAAGTCACACTTCTGAAACTTGTCTTGTCTTCTCTTTCCTGTTTATCCTCTTGATATTTAATAAATTTGCTACTGTTATCTGATTTTACACCGTTCATAGACAAGTATAAGCAGCATTCCAGTTAGGCTTGGGTGGTATTCATGTTTTCATACCTTCCTTCCTTCTAGGTTTTTGGTATATGACACTATCTGTGTTTTAGTTTTATTTAAAGAGCTGACCTTGTGGCAGTAGAAGTTATTATCTGCTGCTGTGAGAGATTAAATGACTTAACCATTACTGTCACTATCTGGCATCAGAGTTAGTAGTTTGTTTTATGTATTGTAAATGTATTAATGTCCAACTATAGACTATTTATTAAAAATGGATATAGCCCTCCACCATGGCCCTCTGGCTTTGAAAGGTGAATGTTTTTGACTTCACCTACTGGTGGTGGCCAGAGGGCCCAGGGCAGCTGTGGCTACAATGTAGCTTGCCATCACCGGTGTGTGAATGTGTGCGTGAATGGGTGGATGACTGAATGTAGTGTGAAGCGCTTTGGGGTCCTTTGGGACTAGAAAAGCGCTTTACAAATGCAGGCCATTTACCATTCACCGTCTTTTTAAATTTTGATAGTCAAGCTTGTCAAAGCTTAGGTGCAAATTGTAGTCTTAGTTTCAGATTCTTGGCTTACAGAAGTGGTCTTTTGCTGCTATAGCCCATTTGCTTCACACCAGAATGCTCTTCCTCATGCTTTGTTATTAACTAGTGGTCATTTGAGTTACTGTTGCCTTCCTAGTTTTAAAACAGTTTGGCCGTTCTCTTCTTACCCCTGACATCTGCAAGGCATTTGCGCCCAGACATCTGCTCCTCTTTTTCAGACCATTCTCTGTAAACTCCAGAGATGGTTTCATGAGCATCCCATTGGATCAGCTGTTTTCAAAATCCTCAGCAAAGTCACTTAAATCACCTTTTTTCCTCATCCTGACGCCTGATTTGAACTTCAGCGTGTCATCTTGACCATGTCTGCATGCAAAAAAAAGGAACTGTTTCCATGTGATTTGCTGATTTTAAATAATTGTATTAACAAATAGTTGAAGAGGTGTACCTAATAAAGTGGCTGGTGAGTGTACAAGTGGTTCCTTGTGGTTCCTTCAGCAGACACTGGAAAAACTGTGGATATCCAATACAAAGAGTTTCAAATGGCGAGAGCCAAATATTCCACACAGCTCTATTAAGGGGAAAAAACTTTGCATTTGGTTTGTTTCACAGCTCACTGAGCTCAATTTAATCTTCTGCCTGTAGAGACTGCCCCCTGGTGGCCTTTGTGTCCAGCACAAGATAATAAATGACTTCAAAGCGCTCTTTCTGTATACGCAATATCCCCCAAGCCTAATTACATTCACACTGAGCATCCATTTTGAGGTTATGAAAGCCAACATGCAACTCATCCTTCCTTAGAAATGACTTTCACTTTAGCCAGTGTCACATTTTCAATAATCAACCCTGCTGTGAAATGAATTAGAAGTAGTCTCAGGGAGAGACAGAGAAAGGTTCCCTGGTGTCTACCTCACCGCTCTGTGTTCACAAGCCTTAAGTAAGGATTTAGACCTGCAGCGTTAAGTCCTTCTCTGTCCATCTGACAAGACTAATCTCATGCTAATTACAGTGAGAAGATCTCCAATTAGCGCAGACACATGGGATTACATGGAAAATGAGGAGAAATGTTTGTCACCTGTGATCCCGTCAACCAAGTCCCCTGCTGCTGTTGCGAATGTGACGATAGTAGCATCTCATATGAGAAGCTCCAATAATTTACATATCTTTATATTTGGATTTACTGAAGTGAAAGTGGAGCAGTGAGAAATGTTGAAGTGGAATGAATGTTAGACAAATAGAACTGTAATTTCAGCCTCTTCATCATCTTTAACTTTGCTTAGCTGCATGCCTGACTGAACACAGAGTATGTGCCTCTACTGCTAAGCTCTGCAAAGTACTAAATGTTTTCCTTTAATTCCCTTTTCTTCATGTGCAGCCAAAAAATGGATTTTTCATACCTGTGGGGCTGTGGGCCCTGAAGGTCCAACTCCCACTCAGTGCCTAAACTCCTACAGGAACAGCAATGTCAACGTGACAGTTGGAACCCGGGGGCCATTCAAAGGCATTCAAATGTGGCGGGTCCCAGAAAGCGGCTCCTACAGGTAGGACAGTTGCCAGCCTATAAAGCCTCAGAGCACACAAACATCAGAGCTAGCCATTTAAACACTGAATTTCCACTCAACACCCACTCTGGAATAATTTTATCTTTTTCTGAAGGGTCTCACTGTGAAGTCATTAGGTATGTGTGCTTCTGAGAGCTCAACACATTCTGTATACAGTACACACTTAACCTATCTTTCTTAGACATCAGCACTCTATGCAATTCACATTTTTCCAATGCCGGCTCTTCCTCACGCCCACCTCTGCTCCTCAGTGCAGCAGAGCAAGCAGTGAAATATTGCTATCAGATTCTTGCAGGAAGGAGCAGAGGCTGGAGTAATGGCAGCTAAATGGCGTGATTCACTTTACACCTGACTCTAAAATCCAAAAACACCCACCTCCGCTTCTTCCTTGGTAGCCTTTAAGCCTTCAAAATAGCTCAGCAATCAGCTTTAGCACCTTGACCCCTTGCCGCACACTGCTCCAAGATTAATGCTGCAATATCCAAAGCCTGTTTTTTTTTTTTCCAGGGATCAATATCCCTCCTGTGGGCATTCATGACAACATGAGCCGTTTAACTTAGATTTGACTTGGAACAAAAATTTCTCTGAAAGCTGCAAGCCTCCCACATCAGCACAAAAGCAAACGCACACACACCGCTAAGCTCAGCCAAAACCTCCATGTCTTAAAATACCTGACTAACAGCACAGACCGGACGGCCTGAACACATGTCCAGAGTTTCAGAAAGCACCTTCTGTCTCCTCAAAACTGTACAATTGTTCTTGATGCGGCCTGGCCCAGCTGCCAAAGCGCTTAAATGAAGTTGACAGACGGCCACAGAGATGAATATGCGCTCTGCATCTCCCACAAGTCATTAGACAAACAGCTGAGGTAGCTGCTACTGAGCACTGGGCAATGTTCTGTCTCCCGATCAAGCTCGACCACCAGGGAAGAAAAATATCGCAGTGCTCCCAAAAACCAATCAAGTTGTTTTTTATTTGTCTGGCAAGAAAACTGGAGCATTTGAAATGAGTGTTCTCCGATACATAGGTGTGTGTTTGCATGTGTGCTTGTGTGTCCCGTGCAGTCTGGGTTCTGGTTTTTCCCCTCAGTGTAATGTGCCACAGTAGGTCAAATGGTTTTTATTAAAAACACCCAGAGTGAGTGTGTTTTAGTGTATCCAAATGAATTTTGGCTGTTACTTGTTGTGCACTCACCAACTCGCAGGAGGAATGCACGAGGACTCAGCCTCACAATATTTTTTATGCCGCTTGTTTCACACAAATAGAAATAAAAAAAAAAACACTTTCTTGTCTCGTTAGAGTCATTTTCCTGTTAATGACTTTTTGTGTTATTCATTTATTTCCATTAAACTCCAGGGTCACCGTCTATGGCGCCGCTGGCGGGAGAAGTGTCTTGACAACAAGCAGGTCACACGGTGCCTACATGACGGGAGACCTCCTGCTGAACAAAGGAGAACTGCTTTACATCCTTGTAGGACAACGAGGAGAGGATGCCTGCCCCAATGTGAGTCGTCTTTACAATAATTCACGGCAGTTTCGTAAGTCAGCTATCGCGCAGTAAATAGGAATACTGTTGCATCTGGGACTCTGTAGTCTACAGCGTGTCATAAAAGCAAGATAAACTTAAAAAATGAGAGTAAAATAGCCGTAAATGCTGCAATGAATCAGCTTTATGAATGAGGAGTCCCAACATTTCTTTTTTATGGACACACAAATACATACAGCAGCCTTCTACGATCCCCAATATTGCCCAAACTGTGTCAGTGTAAGAAGATTGAAGTTGATTCTAAATTTGCTCGAATGATATTGCTGTCCACATCGTAGAGAGACTAACATATTCTCACATTACACATTATCCAAAAAACAAGATCATTAACTCCCTGCAGCCTTCCTCAAGTACGCTGAGGTCTGACTTTGGAAACCCAGACAATTCATGGCCTCCAAAAACTGTTCAACTTTCTGCTCCAAGCTTGCAGTGATGGCCCCGCCGTGTCTCTCAGGTTCACTTTAGCCAGACTCAGATGCACCCATCTACCCAGTAATGTTTAAAAACGTTGCATAATCTGGTGTGTTTGACATGCATACACATTTCCAAAGTAGTGGAGGAAATAATGTGATGTTACGGAGTTTTTCTTTTTCAATATGCCCTCATTTTGGATTAATTGGAAGCAACATGCCTTCTAAAAGTTTGGAAAGGGTAAGGTTTGCTACTGTGTTGCATTATTTTTCATGCAACAATGTCTTGTAGCTTTTCTTCCTGTTCTTAATTGATATGGGATTTTAGCCATTCAGCAGGTCAAGATCCCAAATCTTTATTTATAGAGCACATTTAAAACCAGCGTGTCACAAAAACCCCTAAAATAAATGACTTTCTAATGATTGAGGATACACTACATTCAAAATGTTTACATAATACAACACATCAGCATCCTATCTGTCTCCCTTTGACCGGGAGATGATCAAAAGTATTTTCCGACATTAACTGAGAAATTCAGCTGTTTAATACAAGATTTAAACAGTTAAGAGACAAACGACTCCTGCACAAATCCATAAAACCTAAAATAGTGCACATGTGTTGTTTTTTCTGGTAGTTGTTGAATTAAACCAGGCCTTCCCTTAAAAGTATTACAGCATACGTTGCTCCAAAACTGTCATATTTTGTTCAGCATTAATTAATGAGGCTTTCAAAGATGTTTAAGTTATCCCATGCAGCGTGCATAAATTTGCCACCCTGTCTGATATGACCAAGGGTTGGTGCTTTTGAACTATGAGCAAACAACAAGGTGGATGGGCCCTAATGTATTTTAGCCTGCAGAACGCAGCATTGATGATTCCCTACAGACTGATTTTGACTGTATTGGGTTTCATCTTTGCCTGCAGAGCTTTTTCCAAATTTCACCATAAATGAAGAAGTCACTAAACAATATTCTTCATTATTTTTACTGTTAGTATTTTCCCCCACAGGCTTTACCCAATAATGTTACTTAATAATCTTTTTAAATGTGAGATTTTCCACCAAGTCTTTTCGGGGTTTTTTCTTCTTCTTTTTTTTAGCATTAAGCAACTTGGAAACAGGGTTGCAAGAGAACCTCGTGTATCTCAGATAGTTTACACTAGCTGGACATGAGGCTGCCCAAGTGCCTGTTTGAGTTTTGTGGCTTTGCTCTCTCGAGGCAGCCTGTCTAGCCTTTCAACCGCAGGTCCTCACCACTGTCATCCAGTTATTAGTTTTTAACACAGTGCTTTCTGAAGTGCTCTGTACAGACAGCACTGAGAGAGACTTGGCTGTTCCAAAGTGAAACTGAAGTCATTTAAGGTTTCTCTTATTTTCCCCCAGTTCTGACAGCGAGAGGCAGCAGCCCTCTCCAAAGGGTCGTGCAGAAAGTGATTTGTGCTGCAGAACAGTGTTTTCTCACACCTGGCTTTCCCTTATGTGACGGAAATGATGATATGTCCCTCGTCTTTAGAATTATTCACTATGTCTTTTTCTTGCTGCGCCACACACACACACACACACACACACACACACACACACATCCAGCCTTCTGTTCTCATTCTCTCTAAAACACAAAGTTAACTTAAATTGAGAAGCTGCACAGGCAGAAATGGCTGAGAGGGAAGGAATAGTGAGGAAGACTTTCCCAAGAACATTTGAATGCACTCCTTTCGACCCCGTCTACTTGTCAGTCACAGTCACAAAAGTCCCGCCCCTTCCTCCGTTTCAGACAGCTTTCAAGAGTGTTGCCTGAGACAGATGGAGGGAGCTGAGAGAGAGCGATGAGCGACTGTGAGAGTTTGTATGAGACTCAGACAGAGCGAGTGAGGTAAACCTATGCCCTCTCACTCTTAAAGTGGGACTCGCTCCAGGCAGTTCAGCATCATAGCGCACACCAGGCAGACACATCAATTCACAGGGTCTCGGTCGGGGCAAAGTCCCTGCCTCTGACATTATTTGCCAACAAAACATCCAGGTTCATTTTTTTCAAGGGAGCTGAGAAAGAGTGAAACAACACCATGCTGACTGAGAGGCTGTCTTTAATGGGTAACGTGATAAATCGGCTGTAAACCAAATAATTAATGGGCTGTTCTTTAAAAGTTTTTCACACGCCTTTAAGAGGAAATGTCTAATTATTCAAACTTACTCAGCCTGCAGTAAACGTGAATAAAATTGCAGGAGAATCAGAGCAAGAGTGAAGGGAAAGGCTTGCAAAATGACAGTGAGGCCTGCTATGATGTATGGTCTGGAGATCTTGGCACTAACAAAAAGACTGAGTTGGAGCTGAGTGGAAGATGCCAAGATTTTAACTGGAAGTGACCAGGATTGAAAATTAAGGATTATAAATGAAATGGAGAGCTCAGGGTGAGCAGTTTGGAGACAAAGTTAGAGAGGCAAGGCTGGTTTGGACATGTGATAAACCGGACAAAGACTGTTAAAGATGGAGCTGCCAGGTAGGAGGAAGAGAGGGAGACCTGTGGATGTAGTGAAGGAGGACATGCAAAGGGTTGGTGTGACAGAGGAGGATGCTGAGGATAGGATGAGATCTGCTGTGGCGAGCCCCAGAGGGAGCAGTTGAAAGAAGAAGAACGAATCATACTTAAAAGCAAATATGACAAACCACAAGCAAAAATATTATGATAAATACACTGGTATTGCGTGATTATTTTTTTAATAACAACCCTAGAGCCGGCACCATTATCAACTGAGTCACAAGATTATTTTTATACAGTCAGCATGGGATGAGTAAACATGTGAGTCACTTTCAGATAGTCTTGCGAGGGGAGCATTGGTGCTTTTCAGTTCCTGTGTGCATGTGAATATTTCTGCTTGCTATTTGCACACCATTATAATCCTCAGACTCACAACAGCTGCGGTCTGGCAACCGCTCAGCCTTTTCATACGCGGCCGACATCCACGAAGGCAATTCTGTGGCAAACTGACATGTTTCTCTCTCTGCGTCTCTCCCCGCAGTCTAACGGCATGCTGAATAAGATATGTCTGGAACAGAGCGGCCCAATGGTGAACAAAACACAAGTGAAAGGAGGGGGAGGAGGCGGTGGAGGGGCTACGTATGTATTCAAAGTAAGAAGGAGCTGAAGGGGATGATGATGTGCTCAGAGATTTTATTTTTAGCAACTGCCCATTTATACGGACGTTGATTCCATTGATAGTCCAGTAAAAACTATGTGCAATAAAGGGATTTACTGATTGTACCATTTTGAGCCATTATAGATGTTTATCTCTTTGTTTATCATGCTTTTGTTGAAATGTGTACTTTAAAGTCCTTGAGCTTCACGTTATTCTGTCTTTTTTACATTTAGCCAGCAAAATTGATCGGCCAGTAAAATCAATAAATATCATTTTAATAGTACATTCAGGGCACTGCAGCATTCATCTGATTCCTGGCATTGAGGTATTTTTATTGGCCTGCTGCTCAGTATATGAAAGATTATAATTTTAAAGAGCCAGCACCCCAATCTAGGACACAGGTCTTCATATCCATGTGTTTACTCTCATCACTGAACAGATGATTTGACCAGTAGGCCAGTCTCCTTAAAACCAAGCAGGCAAAATACGCTTATTTGCTTTCTTGCCAAGAGTCAAAAGCGAAGCGTCTTGTGGACAAAAAATGTGTGTGTAATCTAAGCTCAAAGAGAAGGCCTGTTTTCAACTCGGAAAAAAAATTGATATATAATCACAAAAGACCTTCAGGTTGGATTTAGAATTGTGTATTTATTGTACAAAGTGTCAGGAAGAAAAACCTCTCAAAGCTGCTGAAAGGATTATGATTGCACCGGAAGCCTTGTTTTTGAATGGTACATCAGAACGCTTTCAGACAATAAAAATAAATAAATAAGCAAACAAGAGAAAGGAAGTCTAGCATTCAGCTTGGGGAGATATTTCAGTTGCTGTATAATGATAATGATGGACTTTGCTCTTGTGAACGACGGCTTGGAACCAAAAGGAACAGAGGAGGTAACAAAAACCTCCACCGCTAAAGCTCACTAAATGAACTCTAATTGGTTTACTCTGTACAAAAACACTCTTTTGGTTTTCTGCTGGTTCCTTGAGTCTCACTTTGAGGCTCATCAGTTTGTATAGATTAAACAAATGAGAGGTACCTTGTCCAGTGAGCGTAAGCTGCGGTGGATTTCCCAGGTCAACCAGCTGCAATTCTCGTGTTTGTGGACGAATTTCCCAAAAAACATAACCACACCTTTGAAGAGCAAATCCTGTGCCACTACATAAAGTAACTGTTATCAATACTGACCCAGGTGGACAGAGAAGTGTACATCCCTCTCATCATCGCTGCTGGGGGAGGTGGCCGGGGATACAGCAGCCAATCAGAGACCCAGCAGGAGCAAATGGACTATGACCCTAGCCAACCTGGACGCAATGGGAAGTCACACGCTGCAGGTATGCTACACACAGCTTTGATGTAAGTGTTGGTTGTATTTGTATGTATCACAGCTTTGTTCCCCTGTGGGAAAGTGCACTCTTTGTGACTGCAGTTATGTGTGTGTGTGAGTTACAGAGCTGGGTACAGGGAGAGACAATCTACTGTGTGAGTTTGAGTTATAGAGAACAAGATAAAAAATGGTTGAAATAATGAGAGTAGATGAGTAATGCAGTGTGTATGGCTTATCTTTCCTCGCTCTAGGATGAGCCAGGCTGTGTCTGTTCTGTTTTCTTCTGCGTGCATGCAAAATAATAAAGTTTACAATTGGGCTTCGACAGTGGAAGTGTTTATTTGCATGTCTGCCCGTCCTCGGAAACACACCAGTTTATCCTGAAGGTGTTTACTTCCCACCTCTGTGTGCCAGCATTTGTGTTATAACAAAAACAAACCGGCGCGGCCCTCCTCACGACTCGCCTCCGAGTTTGCTGGGCAGAACTGCACGCTCCGCTCTGCTGGTGTAACGTCACATCCACACTCGCTGCAGGTTTCATTAATCATGTGCTTCAAGGAGCAGCCGAAAAGCATATAAGGTATTGATTTTTACATCTTCTCAAAGCCCAAGGTTTCAGTTGGAGGAAACTCTGTGAATAAAAAAATGAAATGTTAGCGGTGTGTGGAGGCTGCTGGGACGCTGGGATTTTGGGGTTGGTTTTTTGTACCTCAGGTTTTGGGGGAAAAATTAAAAATAAAATTGTCTGTTGTCAGCTGTTATAACTAACGGGTTAGTGATTGCTGTGTATGTACATACTGTATGCCGATTGGCCACAACATTTAAGCCACCTGCATAATTATATCCTCCCTCTAGTGCTCGCATCAGCTCTGATTCTTTGGCATATAGACATGCGACCTCTGCGGGTATCCTGACTCATAAAATCCAGACTGTCTTTCCAGTCCTTTGGATTGCAGGCTAGGGCCATAAACTGGAATCCAGTATATGAAACCAATGCAGAACTGCCATAAACCGGCACTTTTTCTAATGGCCAGCAGGGGGTGTCTCCTTTGGTTGCAAATTGCAACTTTTATCTGCTTCCTTGTCACAAATGATTCCTACAGAACATTTGATTCCTGATGCGGCCCAGAATTGAACCAGCAACCTTTGCTTCCCAAATAAAAGGTGTTTAATTTGCTACACCGCAAAGAAAACGCTTTATTGTACATATAAACTACACGATCAAAGTCAAAGGAGCTTGCAAAGAAAAGCGTCTGGACTTCTTTAAGTTGCTTGAAGACGTTTCACCTCTCATCCGAGAAGCTTCTTCAGTTCTAAGGTCTTCTCGGATGAGAGGTGAAACGTCTTCAAGCAACTTAAAGAAGTCCAGACGCTTTTCTTTGCAAGCTCCTTTGACTACGATGACCTGGATGACTGAGAACCTTCACAGACATACACGATCAAAGCTCTTAACTTTTATATTTTAAAGACGCCCATATGACCATTGAATTGTCATCACCTTTAAGAAATACCTGAAATAATAATAGTAGTGCTTGAATAAACTATATGATGGCTAGACAACCTTGTGCATTTCTGCTGAGTTACTAAAGTCTATACGCGTGTGTAATACACAGAATAATATTATAATCTGTGATATTTTGGAGGGTTTTGCATTTACTTAATATGATCGCAACTTCCCAGTATCACCCTTAGCAAAACTGAGTTTGACACCACTGCTTTGGGGCATGGCTAGTTAAGTATGATCTTGCTGTGTCCGTGGTTTTGCAGTCAAATCTACCTGTTAAATAATGTGTCAAAATGCTCATGTTAACTAGAGTTACTTCACAGTGGTTTCTCTTGTTTGTGGGACCCTGGTAGATCTGTCGTGTTACGACTGAATCTTGGAGAATTTTGGGATCTGCTGAATTTGGAGTCAGGGTCAACGCCTTGGGCAGTTTTTGTGATGCAGTATCCTGCTGGCAAAAGCAGCTGATCTCGTTAGCCGCCAATGCAAGATTTGGGTTGCACGTGTCAAAGTAACATCCATGACTCAAGGTGTCCTAGCAGAACGCTGCACTGTAACGAGATGATCAATGCTACTCGCTTCACTTGTCAGTGGTTTTAGTTTTGTGGCTGATCAATGTATCCGTCTCTACTTGGTATGCATCTTGTCTTCTTTGCCTGTAGACATGCAAAAGTACTTTAATATCATTTGTCTCTTTCACAAACTCAGTCTTATTCACTACATGTCACTTCTACACGCGCTGCACTTTCTCCCTGTCATTATCAAATGTGTGTTATGTTTGGCGACAGGTGGAGGAGGAGGTTGGAATGACAGCGCTCCTGTCAGCCAGGGCGGCAAACCACTGGTGCTCGGGGGACAGGGAGGGCAAGCCTGTCAAAAGTTCTGGCAGACCCGTGGCGGCTTTGGAGGTGGCGGAGGTGGCTGTATGTCCGGCGGCGGTGGCGGAGGCTACAGAGGTCAGTTTGAGAAGATTTCACAGAAAAAAAGTTTTAATAAATAAATTGCCTTGAGCTGTCAGGTACGAGCCAAATGTGAATCTTGTAGGACCATCTGTGTTTTTATAGTGACTGTGACAGGATGGCAGAGTTCATACAGATCAGGGATCAGACCCAATCCCAGAGACAGCTGCATGTCCTCTTCCTCTTACTGCTCAATCGACTGCAAATTGATCTGGATCAGAGTTTCCTCATATATAATATATATGTAGCATATGTATCGTCTTGTATTAAGTATAGTTTTTAAAGCACTTTAAGCTGATATTTAAAAATTCAGAGGAAGTCTGACTAACAGAAAATCTTTGTTTTTGTCCCATCCTTTAGTTTTTATATGGATGATATTCAAAATGTGTTGATTGCAATGATTTCTTTGCCTCCTGTGTTTTCCAGGTGGTAACACCTCTGCAGATAACAACCCTAAACATGATGGTGAGGATGGCTCGTCCTTCTTCAAGGGAGAACCCTTCATCCACCCCCTTAAAGGTAATGCCAGGTGATTCACATACAGCCAGGCTAGTCAGTAGTCAGCACCTATCATCAGCATATTAGCATGCAGCATTTGATGCCTTTGTAGTGTCTGTAGGTGAGAGTTAATGTGTTTGTACTTCACAGAACGATGAGAAAACTGTTTTTGCAATTGACATTTTAAATTAGTTTTTTTCATGGTACATTGAGATTGCTTTCAGCAGAATAAGCAGAAGAATCTTGTAGAGGTGTGTAGAGCAAGAGGAGATCGGGATGCTTCACTCAGCGAAATTTAAAAAAAAAGGTGCCTCTAAAAAATAACACTGCAGATGTGGACAGCTGTTCCATAAAGGGACACTCTGGAGCATTCACTTTAAACAAAACATATTGTTTTATTGATTAACGTGCCTCCAGATGGAGACAATAAACCGATCTGTAAATTAATCTGGTTGAAACCTGTTGATCCATCACTGCTAGATTTTTCTTGTTTTTTTGAACCTGGTATGAAGTGAAGTACAGCCTGACTGTATAAACATTAGGGGTGCAACAATACTAGTATCGATATTGAACCGTTCGATACAGTGCTTTCGGTTCGGTACACATATGTATGAACAATACAAAATTTTTAATTTATTTTATCAACTTTCCTTCTGAGGATGCTGTCTGTGTTGAGCGCTCAGTGGATCTGCGTTTGACTACTCCGCCTAGGCTCAACAGTGCAGCCTAGGCGGAGTAGTCGAACGCAGATTCACTGAGCCAGGGCAAGCTAGCGAGACAGAAGTTAAGCTCCCCTTGCAACATGGCAAATTGAACCTCCCCCACCCTAATTCAGATGTGGCGTTTGGAACTATTTTGGTTTTCATGTGAGTATGACCCTGAAGGTAAGCGCGTCATGGACAAAAGTAAAACAGTATGTAGGATGTGCCACGCAATGCTCAATTACATTGGTGGGAACTAGTGCGTTAGCGCAGTTAGCTCGTTAACATGGGGCCATCTGTGGTAGCTCGTTAATGGAGATTTGCCGTGTTGTGGCGTTAAAGTCATTTCAACGAGATTAACGCTGACAGCACTAGTGGGAACACAACGAATATGACTGCACATTTACTCTGATATCATCCTAGTGCAAAGACAAGTGTAAGCAGACAAAAACAACAAGCACGCATGCTACAAACTGTACCCGAGTTATTTAGACAGCCGTTAGCACAGGATTCTCCTCATGGGGACCTGATATGTTTAATATGCTGCTGAGAATATAGCCCAGAAGAAGCGTATAGTACAGCTTTTATTTTGGAAAGAGACATTTCTCCTAATAAACTCTCTTTTCCAAACATGAGTGATTTCTGGATCAGATAGATTTATTTTTTTTATTACTTTGTTTCAGCAACATTAAATTTAAAAAACTGTACTTTTGAGTTAAAATATATATTTATAATTTTAATAAATGACAAATTAAAAAGGCATGAACATATTTTTTTTGTATCGAAAAAATATCGAACCGTCACACCAAAGTATCAAACCGAACCGTGAATTTTGTGTATCGTGGCACCCCTAATAAACATCTATACATGTGTATACATCACCCAAGACTTTATCTTTGCTCAGTTTTATAGAGATATACGCCATTTATGTGTTTGTTGGGCAGCTGAGGCATCTGCGGAAAAGTCTTTGCTAAAAGGGGGGGAAAAAAGGTAAATAGAAACACCGTGTACTGCATTAATGACATGTTTTCCTGAAGAGGAACAATACATGATTGCTTTTGCACCACAAAAGATATGCAGTCCAAAGTGCCGGAAACCACCTTAGTGTGAAGTCTGAGTGACAGCATCACTTTGTGTCTCAATGGAGATTCAAGATTCTGGCACATTTTAAAACCAAGTGTTAACAAGGGCGCGTTTCCCATTTAGGAAAAAAAAAAAGGTTTTGACTCAGATTCATCTATTTCTTTTGCAGAAATGTCACTTGTGACAATGGTGCGTCTCAATTTGTCAAAACCTTTCAAGGAAATCAAGGAAATTAATCTCCTTAATAAAAAAGCTAAATTTTGTTTCATTAAACCGCACAGAAAACATCAGTTTTAAAACCAAAAATCTGTCGTTTTCAGTCTTCTGTATTTCTAACTCTGGCTTTGTAAGTACAGAAGGAAATTTCAGCAAAATTCCAAATTGTAATGCACCATTAGAGATGTAATCCAGCGCACATCAGCTGCTCTCAGAATCAACCCTTATGGCTCAGCTGATAGGCTTTTATGTATCCAGTTTGCACTAGACCAGCGGTCCCCAGCCTTTTTTGCTCCACGGACCGGTTTAATGGCAGACAATATTTTCACAGACCGGCCTTTAAAATGTGGAGGATAAATACAACAAAACAAAATGATACGACCACGACAAAAACTGTGGTATTTTGTAAATATAATAATAAACACAAATTCACTGTGTAACTGTGTAACTTTATTAGCAGCGCCCCCCTGAAATGCGCCTACAACATTGAGAGGAACATCCTCCTCTCTGCTCCTTAATACTCTCTGGTCGCTATGGTAACGCATAAATATTTCTTTCAAAATAAGACACACAACTACAACACGGGAAAAGACCCAGGGAAACCGAGTTAACGATAAAAACCCTGAAAACCATAAATTTCACACCCGAGCTTCAACTCTCGCGTCCCGGTACCAAACGACTTGTGGCCCTGTACTGCTCCGTGGCCCGGGGGTTGGGGACAGCTGCACTAGACTATTATGCAATTCACCTCTACACATTTATACTTCTTTCATGTTTGTACAGCAAACATTGTGGCTCTAAAAGTCAAATATCAAAATGCTACTTTGGATTTCTTTAAGTTTAGCTAAAGTGTTCGACACTTTATGCCATAATATATATATATATATATATATATATTATATATATATATATATATATATTATATATATATATATATATATATATATATATTATAATATTCATTTTGTCTGCATCTTCACATTTTGTTTCATATTTTGTCCTTCAGTGTCTACTTGCCACATTTTTCAGGATGTACCAGATAGCTATAGCTGCACTTTGGCAGTATTATAACAAATGAGATGTTACCCTATGTGACAGGTAATGCAATTAAACAGGCATTTATAGCCATCCATATGAGTTTTAAACTGTTCACTTCCTGAAACCACTGCAGCAGAAGTGTTGTATGGATTCACAGAGAGAAAGTGATGTAAATTGCTGTTACACAGTGAGGGGCGGTGAGGGAAACATCAGACTTCACTCTATCTTAATTAAAGTAATTGTTTTATTATCTCTTGCCAACATCATGCACATGCAGACAGCAACTTCAAAATGGCTCCCAATCCATTTCCTGCTCCCTTTAAATACTCTAAAGACACACCTTCTTAATACAGACTGGCCTATAAAAGAGCTGCAATTGAGGCAGGCTTCCTCTTTACTGGGAAAACAAGATGGCCACCACAAAGGTAACCTGCAACACTTTGTTACTTAAATGCTTCCCAACAATTGCAGCTGGGTAATCCCCCAAAAGGCATGAATTGTTATCAAAATACACAAATGGCTTATTGTAATATCTGTAATGTGATAACTAAAAAGAATATCATCCGAGTAAAGGTCAGGTTTAAGGGCATTGCTGTAAGTCGTAATCACAAATCTCTACGGCATCAATTTCCTTTGAGCTGCACTGGGAGATTCTTGAGCTCAAACAAAAACAGTGGGTAATGCAGGATCGCCCTGCTGTGTGCACTGACAGGCCTAAAAAGGATCAAAAATGATTTTGGTAATATTGACAGAGGCAACAGTTTGCAATACGGATTCCTAATCCACCGAATACGGCATACTGCTTCAAATCCTTTGTAATACAGATAGGGTTGCACAGCTGGCCACTAGATGCAGGGAGGCACCGAGGAGAGCGTGAATGTTATTAGAAGCCAGGAGTATATAAATGAGTCTCTGTCGATGCACCGGTGTGTAAGAGAATGCCCAGTTTTTCATGAGTATGGTAAGAGACTAAGCAAATCATTATTCAAGAAGCTTTTGAGGAGAAAAATCATTCCTCTTTATCAGGATTCTTGTCTAGCGTTGATAGTGAAACAACTGCAGCACAGCACACAAAGGTATTTTTATTAGAATATTATATTATTAGAATATAAGTCAGGTGTGCCAACAGGATGTCTTAGAAATGTTTGTAACAATAATCATCACCATCTTCACTTCACGAACATGAAGGAGCACTGAGCACGCCTGTGTCTAAAGAGCCACAACACGCCTTGATATTAGTATGCAGTCAGCAGCTGTTCTCGACACATTTGTATTCCTCCTCAGAGCCGTCTCTGTGTTTTTGGGTTAGATTTATGTATTTGTACGTATAAAGCTGATAACAGAATGATGAGAGAAAATAGATTCTACAGATGAATGCATTTGCTTTGCTTGCTAAACAGTACAGAATTTCACAACCAATAACTAATCTGTGCTGCACTGCCTTGTCCCTGCTTGCTGTAGTTCGCAATCAAGAGAACTGGTTTCCCCAAATCTGAAATAAAATAAATAACGTTGTAAAAAATCTCTTTTAAAAGTCTTTGTGGCTATAAGCTTTCGGGCTATGGAGGGCAGAGAGGTTGCGGATTTTTCTTCTAGCCAGAAGATCTTTTTTTCTGATTATTCAAACCTCCATTCACAATCACTGAATTCATCTATTTTAGGCAAGGCTGGGCTGTAATGGAAATCTGCAAGCTCCCAGTTCCCCACGCAACAAAAGCAACCCACCTGCCTCTATAAACTGCTCTACAGCAGTTTGAACTGGCCAGATAGTAAATGCACGTAGATAAGAGTAATATGAATATGATCATTTTTCTGCAGAAAACCTTTTTAAATACATATAAATTTCTGGCTACCAAATTAGAGACAACAACTCAATCAATCAAACAAATGTATTTCCGTAGCGACAGCCGCCCACCAACGAGCACCAAGTTAACATAATGAGCTCTCGCTGGGTTAGCCTTAACGAAGTAATGTTAGTCTTTGCGGGGGAGTGTGTGTGTGTGTGTGTTTGGAGCATTTCCACAACAAGCTGTTTCATTGACAGTCAAAGTGGATGGCTGTCTTTGAGCTGCTTAGATAAATTTAAACTTTCATCCTTAAAGCTCTCAAGTTCGACATTGAACTCGGGGTCAAAGTCAGAGGTCAGGTTTTCTGAAAATCTTCTGAAACTCAAGAAGGAAGTCACTAAGGATTTTGAAATTGTATTGATCTACTAAAAATTTAATACAAGTTTGAATCTCAGTGACCTTGACCCCAAGGCTTTGTGAACAGAAGAACTGGAGAAAGATGCAACAGTGTTTCATGTTATAAGATGTAAATACAAACAGAATAGAGCAATTTGGAAACTATTTAAACTATATGTTTAATTAAAAAGAACTAAAAATTGGGAAACTTGAAGGAATCATGAATGAGATATGACGCCTCATCCAATGTTTTTCAAATTTACACCATGATGTTCCAAACCCAATCAAATTTCTCTTTCAGTATTTGATGTTTACCTTTTAATATAAGCGTTATTTGATTTGCAGGTCACCGTCTTCTGTTTTTATTTACCGCTTACACAGTCTCCTTTCTTTCTGTGAGTGAGGATACCATATGCTGGATCACGATGGCGTGGAGAGTGAAACCTTGGGAAGTTTTTCTTTCTTTTTTTTTTTCTTTTTTTTTCATAGATCCTTTAATCAGGACTATTTCGTGTAAATTACATCAGGAGCGTTATTGAACTTTGGCTCATTTAACCAGAGAACATCCTACAGCCATCTAATCAAATCCTGTTCGCTTTAGAAACCTCTGCTCTGCCGTGTTTTTGTGACTGTGTGTGTGCGTGGATGCCTACAGGTATGGAGGGGGATGGCGAGGTGATCATCAGCCCGGTGCAGAACTGCAGCCACTGTGAGAGCAATGAATGCCACGAGATAGACATAGATTCCACAATCTGCTTTTGTGATGAAGGCCTCACCCTGGCACCGGATGAAGTTTCCTGCATCAACGCCACAGGTATGACACAGGAGATAACAGTAGTGGAGCCCAAGTAATGAAGAACTAATTCTATCTGTTCCATGCAAACGTATGAAATGATCTGAACACACAAATGAGCTGAATGTAATTGTACCTATAATAGGCTGCGACTCGGAGAACAGATAATGAATTAATCCACAAAAGTAATTAAGCCTGGAAGGCTCTGTACTTTATTGAATCTTTATCAGGGAAAATGTTTTTTAATAGCGCTTCAATCATTCGTAATAATTATCAATACGTAGGATAAGCTAACCTCTCACTGAAAATGAATGTAACCATAGCAGTAATAGCTGTGTGGATTCCTGTCCTGTCGTTTCACTGTCGGCGCTGCAGTCAGATAAAGGCTCTTTATCTCAGGATGTCAAGGATAAAAGGTTTCACCTCGGTACTGATGTGGTGACATTAGACTGTGGATTGTGAATGTGTTTCATAATGGGCTTAATGAGCCTTCATGGAGCTAGCTTTGCCCATTAGGCCCATCGACTAAAAATCAGCTTTCAGAAATGTCTGAAAACTGCGTTCTTCTTGGGTTAAACTCTAACAAGCCGGTGTAGACAAACCCCTACAGACCCAGAATTGCCTCCTCAATTATGATTTGTAATCTCAGGCAGATAACACGTTTATGAATGTAGATCTGAAATGAATTAATATGGCAGAGTGTCACTTTATAATTTCAAGCAAAATAACAGGGCTTTTACCATCTCAATAATATCTTAATGACCTAGACTGTCTCCTCAACCGATGATTTGCAAATCTGTTCTTTGTAATGACAAGCGGTAGATAATTCTGTGATGCTAGGTCGTAAAAAGGTCACAATCTCAATATGGTGTCTCTCGGTGTTCAGATTTGTTCCTCGGCTTAGACGAGCGAAACGATCTCCCCTCCGCACAGAAAAAAGGAATTGACATGCAGCGTCCGTCGCCGCTCCTAAGCTCTGTTGTGTCATCGCTTTCACATCATTAATTAAGTCGGGGATCAGTGTGGTGAAGTGAATGTTAATACTCCTCTGAGGGAAGATAACAACTGTATGACACCGTTGTTTCCCCTTGTCCTGCAGAAGTGTCCAAGCAGCCTCCATCTCTCTCGCACCTGGCGCTGGGTCTGTCTGTGGGCACCTCGGCGCTCATTGCTGCCCTCCTGCTGGCTGTGTCCGGAGTCATGATAAGTAAGTGTTGACACATCTTTGTCAGCAACTAATATGAATTTTAAAGAATTATTTGGTATCGGCAACGGCCAAAATTATTCTGCTTGATAATTTACAGAATTTTTACAGTGAAAATTGACATGATCTGCAAAAGCCTGGATCAGCAAGTGTCTGCACTCGTTTTATTCTCATTGCACTTTTTCCTCCCTTCCTCAGCTTTGCAGCTGGGGTTTGTAGGTGGAGGAGGACACAACATAATTAATTTGAGACTAATTTCAGGAGGTGTATTCCCTTGTTCACTCATTCAGTACTTCCTGCTATACATAGTGTTTTGCTCTGTAATGAGCACTGTGATTTTTAACACTTGACTTGCCCAATCACTGAACAAGTTATACGCAGTCGTACCACAACGCAACATACTCTATTAAATATTACAGATTTTATTAGGAGATTGTAAGAGAGGGTTGGGGTTCCAGAAAACACTGGGACTCTGTGCAAAATGTGCATGAAAACAAACTGCAAATCTAATAAACCCATATTTTATTTACAGTAGAACATACAAAGTTAATGGCAGCAACATGTCTTAAAAAGTTGCCACAGGGACATGTTCACCATGGTAACATCCCCTCTTCTTTTAACAACAGGCCATAAACATGTGGGAACTAAGGAGAGCAGCTGTTGGACTTTTGGGAGAGAAATGTTCTCCCATTCTTTTCTGATAGAGAATTCTAGCTGTGCAATAGTCCTGTTCGTCTTTGTTGCATTTTTTTATTTCATGATGATCCAAATGTTTTCAGGGGCTGCAGGAAAGCCAGTTCAGCAACTGGGCAATTGTGCTATAAACCCATGCTGTTGGAATAGATGCACTGTGCTGTTTAGCATTGTCTTGCTGAAATATTAAGGTCTTCCCTGATCAAGTCTGGATGGGAGCAGACTTGTGTTTTCCTCTCATTGATACCTTCAGCATTGGTTGTGCCTTTCCAGATGAGCAAGCTGCCAATTCCATAGGCACTAATACACCCTAGTACTATTTGAGATGCACGGTTTGGCGAGCACTGATAATAAGCCATATTGTTCCTCCCTCTATAGTGTCTAAGCCTGAGGTTGGCACCTCAAGTTAGCAAGCCACAGGGTTGTACGCCATGAATTTGTTCTCACTACATGGTGGATACAGTTCAGAGGTTCACGGATACAAGCTTAAAGCCAAATGTAAACCCGACATGATTTCTTTTTTCATTTGAGATGTTTTTATGATCACCCTTTTTTTCTTGTTTGTTATACATTTTGAAAAAAAACACATTTTCACTCTGCATGAAACTTCTCCAGTGGTCCCTGGCCCATCTTAAATGGCCCTTAGCAGGCTGTTTCCAGAATGGGAGGTGAGCCTCGTAGCCATCACAAATATCCCTCTGCACGCCTGCTTTCAGACTATTACCGCCAGACATACAGTATACACTCATTGAGCCATCACTTGCAGGCTGACGCATATTTTCAGACTCCCACCTACACTTTTGAACGCACATTAGTGGACGAGGCAGGGGCAGACGAGGTGTGGGACAACCTCTCTGATGAATGAAACACGCTAATGATGGATGGCTGCTTAGCCAGCAGCTGACAGCACTCGTACATTAGACAGCACTTGGTAAATAAATAACTCCCCTACACACACATAAGCACACACACAAATGACTGTCCCTGAAGCTACTATGTTCACAGTCCAGGTTGAGGCTTCTAGCACTAAAAAGTGTGAAGTTTGCTGTGTGTGGGTGTGTGAGAGAGAAACAAAGAGCTGAGTTTTCATACTTCATGCTGTTCTCAATGAGGTGCATGCATTTGCAATATTGAGGGAAAAGATGTGAGCTCTTTGGGTCTTACGCTTTGGGCCCATTGTTGTTTATGCACTTTATATGTGTTCATGTATCTAACAGGTGCACATGTACAGTGGTTGAAAAACTTTAAATCTGAAACATGCTCTTTCTGATATTTTGGACAAATCTCAGATCAGATGGAAAGGAATGGATGCTCAGGGACACAGTGGGCTTTATTTAAGTGACTGGTGCTGTACAGCTTTGTGTTCTTTGGAGACGTAATAACTGGAAAAGCTTTCCGCTTTGTGAGCTTTGGCTGCCAGTAGTAATTTTTTACAAAAAGAACTTATGTTTTGTTATTTATTTATTTTTTATTAATATTATTATTATGTCGATATCTCAGTAGTGGAACAAAACTGCTCTTTTATTTTCATGTCACCAGTGTATCGGCGTAAACACACAGAGCTGCAGTCCATTCAGCTGGAGCTGCAGAGTCCAGACTGCAAGCTCAGTAAGCTGCGGGCCTCCACCATCATGACAGACTACAACCCCAACTACTGCTTCGCTGGCAAAACGGCCTCGGTCAACGACCTGAAGGAAGTGCCAAGGCGAAACATTTCTCTCACCAGGTAAAAGATTCAAGTAATCTCATTACTGTGGGGCAGGGATGGACTGATGTGCAATTACTGAAGATGTCAGTCCTACAAAATAGTTGTGGAAATCCACTTATGTTAGACTCAAAAATGCAGAATGGTGTGAGAGGAAACAACATTAGTAGTGTGACGTCTCACGGTGTTCACCGCAGGGATCCGAGCTTCTGAAAAATCTTTTTTTTTCCAGAATGATCTTGTCTCTGTGTTTATAGTTCGCCAGTTCATCATTTGAGGTTTTTAAACATTTGAAATCATTAATAGTTTTCTCTTTTTTTTAAACTTTCATGACACATCTATTTCATCTAGTTATGCGAGAGTCATGTCAACTGAAACAACTTTTTTTTAAAAAAGGGGAAAAAATGGAAACTATAAATATTTTCATTTTAAAATTCACTGCTGCAACAGGTTAAAGAGTTGTTTTTCTTTGTGGGCTGAAAAGCTGTCAGACCACTAAATTAGAATACTGACTAGCATCTCAACCACCGTGTTTGAAAGAAGTCACTCTTTTTGATTTACTACATGACTCCCACTCGTTTACCTGGTGCTTAGCTCCTCAGGTAATCGATGTTTGGACAAAAGGTTTATTTAGGATGTGTCTTTCTGCTGCCTTGTTCAAGCGTCTTTAGTTTAGAGGTGTCAGCACTGTTCTTGTTTAAATCGTTCTCTCTAAAACTAGTTGTTATGTGTTTGTTTGTTTGCAGGGGTCTAGGTCACGGTGCTTTTGGTGAGGTCTATGAAGGTCTTGCAGTGGGGATACCAGGTGAACCAAGTCCACTGCAAGTTGCAGTCAAGGTGAGTCATGACGCAAGAGTAATAGTGGGGTTACATGTGATGGATATTTGTGCGGCGTTTCTCCGGCAATCACAGAGTTGAAGACTTGTTTTGAAACTCCGTTAAAAGCTTTGTAACAGAACGACTGTAACAGTTATTTTCTCTGCCCCACATTCAGCATCATTCAGCTCAAGATACAAAATATCATAAATACTGTATGCAACACTTATTACCACAGACTTTTTATAAAAGATGGATGTACCCATTGGGACACCACCAGCTGGTTTATAAAGCTCCATTCTAAAGCGACAATTTGTAGCATTATAGTTTGTTTTGGACCAAAACAAAGTATTTTTGGACGAGAGGGTGTCGTGCTAAATTGTCAGCTGACACAGTGAGCCTGGTAAGCAATATGCATTAATAGATGGTTGCATACTCATACACAGATTGCTGCTAATTAGCGCTAACAGACTAATGAAATATTAGAATTTCACTTGCCAAAGCTGGAGCACATTCTTCTTGGATGGTCTCTTAACCGCACAGTGAGCCATATTATTTGTGTGATAATTACATTAAAAATGCTCCATAAGGCACCAACGGCACAAACGCAGTCGAGAGGTCCAGTTCAATGACTCCAATTAGCTGAGGTGAAGCCTAGCAAACTGCTAGTGGCTTAATCAGAACCCGCTTGTCACTCACAATGTCCAGGCCACTAATAATTCCAACCTTTAGCCTTTATACAGATAAAACAGGTTTGTTATTTTAAAAAAGGAGTTCCCCCCCAGGCGTCGTGATGGGAGGGAAGTGGCTCTAGAGACCAAAGCAGTTTTTGTGCCCGTCTGCAAAAAGGTTTTTTTTTTTTTTTTTTTAGCTGTAAAGCTTGAAGCCTTAAGTGCCACACAAAGAACTGCAATTTCATTTGAAGCCAATTACAGCTTGCTTATTACCATTTGTTGCACTGAGATTTGGTTTCCATTTAAACTAGACTCTTCCGGAAGTTTGTTCTGAGCAGGATGAATTGGACTTCCTCATGGAGGCTCTAATCATCAGGTAGGAGCTATTTAAGCATTAAGAAAATTCAGTCTGTCGTACAGCACCAGCAGAAATCTGACCTGTGTTTCTCTGCTGTGTCGCTGCAGCAAGTTCAACCACCAGAACATTGTGCGCTGTATAGGAGTAAGTCTGCAGGCTATGCCTCGGTTCATCCTGCTCGAGCTGATGGCTGGAGGGGACCTCAAGACGTTCCTGAGGGAGACCAGACCCCGGCTGGTGAGACACACTGCTGCTTGGCACTCAAGTGAACATATCACTTTATTCTCCTGAGACCCAGCCCACAGTTTGGGATTGATTGGGCCTGATAACAGTAAAAACTAAACATCATCTGTGAACAGACAGTATTTTTTTAATAGTGGATGTGGGTTTATTTTAAAGGATAATACAAAAAGTTCATAATTGTTAACAAAGTCTAAAACATTTTATTGAGCAGAATGAAGCTCCTTTGTGAGGAATTGTGGTCTCAGGAGAGTAAGATGCACAAATGTACTACTGTATGCGTTAAGCGCCTAAATATCACATGACACAGTGCATTGATTCGGTCTTATATTCATGCTGACCTGATGAAATCCAGCATTTATTCCCTTGTTTTAATCTCCAAACTGGCTCTGCAGCCACTTAACTCTAACATCGTTATCATGTCTCACTTTGGACTCCATATAAACTAAACACTTATATGTGTACTGCTTGAAGTTTGACAGGGTAGCTAAGTCGAACACACCAAGCTATACATGATGACTGCAACGTCCAATAGTGAACGCTGCACTTGGTACCGCTCATCTAATACACATTTCTTCTACACTGAGTGAAAACGTAACACCTGTATACAACAAACAATGTCACAACAGCTGTAATTTCAGCGTCTGAAAGAAGAAAATCTTTTGTTGTAAGCTAGCTAGCGTCAGCATTGCCATTAGCTCTGCTGATGTAGCCTCACTTTACACTGTTGGCCAAAATTTCATTGATTTGTGCAAGTATTTTACTGTTTTTGGCAGTTATTAAAGTACAGCAACTGAGTACTTGTCAGTGTGAACAGACTAAAAAAAGCAATGGTAATTAAACTGTAGGCTCAGTTTTCTGTCCTTAGCTGACAGGAGTGGCACACAGCACGGTTTTCTGCTGTGGCCAATCTGCTTCAAGGTTTGACATGTTGTGTTTTCAGAGATTTACTTCTGCATCTTCTTCTACCTTGGTTGTAACAAATAGTTTTTGGAGAAGATTCTTGCCGTCCTATCAGCTCGAAGCAGTGTGCTCATTCTCCTCTGACCTCTGGCATCAACAAGACATTTTCACCTAGAGAACTGCAGCTCACTGGATATTTTCTCTTTTTCGTAGCAGTCTCTATAAACCCCAGAGACGGCTGTGGGGGTTAATCCCGCAGATCAGCTGTTTCTGAAATACTCAGGCCAGCCCGTCTGCCACAACTAACGAGCAAAGTGGCTGATGAGTAATTTATATAATCTCTCATTTTTGACAATCCATATGCCAATACAGATAAATCTGTGATGGGCAGTGTTGGTTAGTCTCTTTTGCTGTGTAATTAGAGGGTTTTTTTTTTTTACTGTGAGGTTGAACCAGAATGGTAAGTTTGTAGCAACGAGCTAAAGGGGGATTGTTATCATAAAATATAGTGCTCATTAACTCTTAAAGATACTATTCCTGATTCAGCCCCAGATTCAGTTTTTTGTTTTTTTTCTCTGTCTCTTCTCTGTTTAATCAGGATCAACCATCCAGCCTGACCATGGTGGACCTCCTCAACGTGGCCAGAGACATCGCTAAGGGCTGCCAGTATCTTGAGGAGAACCAGTTTATACACAGGTACCTCAGCAGATGGCTGCACATTTTGCATACACTTATGCAAAAACAAATTTGCGATGGCAAAAATAAATGGAGCATATTATTATGAACGAATACAGTGAACTCAGTGGTTCTCTAGTCTCCCTAGCAAAACCGATCAGACTGACATATTCGGGGAGCTCATTCACTGAGGTCAATACGGTATTTCACAATTTAAAAGAAAGTGTTTTCAGATCTACATCAAAATTTAATGTATCCCTCTTTTCCCCCGGCCACCAAGTTTCATGAAATTTGTCTTGGTGGGGTTTTTTGCGTGATCTAGCTGACAGCCAAACAAACGGCACCTATCACAAACCCCCGCCTCGGCTTTTTGCCTTGGCAGATGAACAATATGCAGAACATATGGGTATGCATGCCACTGTATAAATATGGAATGCAAATGTGCATTCAAACAAACAGAGTTCCCTGCCTTCATCTAGCATCTACTCAGAATAATGAACTGACTGCATCTGTCCAAGCAGAACATATGGACTGAGTATGCCTTTTGCCTTCCCTGAGATAGCAGAAAGGACAAGTGATGAGTTTAGTATCGGAGCAGCCAGATGGGCTAGCCGGCTTGCCTTTTTACGCTCTGTATCCGAGGCGCAAGTCAAGAGTATGCCCCTTCTATGCTCATATTCGCAGTGGCTGGTGAACCATATGATGTGGCTAAAGAATTTTTAAAAGCCCTCTCTTGAACCCGACTTACAAAAATCTCCTTCGTGGACGCGCACGAGGAAAGTCAAGTACGTGTTAATACGAGAAAAGGTCAAAATAGATTCTGCAATCAAATCAGGACAATTAAAGCACATCCACCTTCCCTGAGATCTGCCTTTGACTTCCCAGGGATTGGCCAATGACAGACGAGGTCTATTAAACCTTGTTTGCCCCGCTGCGGTACAGTAAAGCTCCATCAATCCACCTAATGGCCGACTCTTCTCCAGAGCCTCGTGATCTTCTATTCAACCTGATTCTCTGCCTTTAAACCTGTATTAAAAGTCCCCCCCAACGCTGTCCTTGAGGCTAATTTCATTTTTATAGAAGCGTGTTTTCTTGGGGGTGAGTAAAGGGCATGTGAGTGAAGTAGGCTGCTACTCCAAAAACAGAAAGCAGCTTTCTCTCGGGGCTTACTGGGTTGGATGAAGAGCTGTTATGTTCACCAAGAGGTTAAATCACAGGGTTGATGTTATCTGAGAATGACTTACTCCAGCTTATGTGTGTTTCTCTGCTTATTTCCATTTTATGGCTAGTGGATGGTGCCGTGTTGCTCTTTGGTTATTTCCTTTTACAAGCGGCCTGGCAATTGTAGCCACCTGAAAATTATCACTGTACTGAGGAGTTGGGCAGTTTCGTGCAACTGCAGGTGTTAAAATAGGCTAACGCGTATTGTTCTGTAAGTGCTGCTATGAAATGGGTCTTTAAGCTGCAGTGAAAATTTACTGTAAATAAGGTTCACATTATAAGGCCGGTTGATAATATTTTAACAACAGTCTCCTCTCATATCGCTGTGCTGCACGTACAACACATCTGTGTCTTTCCCTTAAGCTTTTAGACCACAGTCTGTCACAGCAGTATGCTGCATTTCAAGACTCTTCCTCGCCTACAAGCAAAAGCAAATCATTTCCATGAATTCTTCCAAGCCATTAAACAAAGCAAGTTGGATTTAGTAATAGCACCTCACGACTCTGTGTGTGCACGTGTGTGTGTGCACGTGCACTCTCGGCCACTGATTAGAGTCGCGCTACGGTAGAAATTATGCAGCTTTCCTGAAGCGGCTTAGATGACCTTAAATGGATTAATTGTTTCACCTCTTGTTCCTGAAAAAGAAAATGGAGGAAGTTTCTCTTCTCTGTTTTTTATAACCGAGTTTATAGACACTGACACTTATTTAACTACTTTAATATAAAGTTTAAAAGAAACTTGGAGAAAGTGGAACTGATGTCCTAGAGAGGATTTTATTGTTTCTCATACTAACGCGATGAAATACTTTTATAATGTTAGCTTGCATCTCTTGCGGTGGACTAAAGTGGGGCAGCTGTGTACAGTGGTTAAAAAGCCCTCCGTTTAAATCAGTCTGAACCATTACATTATCCTCATTGTGTCATTTCTCATCTGAGCTTGGAGGCCAAACATCAAAACATGTGCGTGCGTTTGTGTCTACACACAGAGCTCGGTGCTGTGTGTTTCTATCGCTGGTGGTTTCCAGCCATATCCTGTCTCGTGATCTAGTCTGAGATCAGCGCCGCCACATGATGTTATTCTGATGCTAAAGTCTGGCTGTTTATTGGCCTTTGGTGCTCACTTGTCTGCAGTGTGCAGACGAGCAGTGAGCTACGTCACTTCTTAAGATGTTGAGAAAGTTAGATGCCTGGGGAGCAGAGAAAAGTGTGTGAGCTCGGCTCCTTTTTCCCCAGACAGCAGTACAGCACGCCGTGAGAACTACTGTATTTTTGCTCAAAGAATAACCGGCCCAGAACAGTGCAAATATGAATTTTCTCCTCTAACCCACTCAGCCTGCACATACATTTCAATCTTTTCTTTGGATCCACCATGTGGGCAGAGTCATAGGAAACTATACACTTTGCCAGCTTGCCCGGAGCAGCTTGGTAGTTACAGTGAACTTCAGATCCAACAGGGAGCATCTGTAGGTGTTTCATACATGGAGATGTTATAGATGCAAATGTATGAAAAACTTCTGAGCAGAGCTTTGCAAGCATCAGTATTCACCTTGTCCTGCTGTATAATTCAGGCTTAAGCTATTTTCACAAATGTACAATACAGTGGGACTGGATATGAAACAGTCTATAACCTGCCAGTACCCCAAGCACAAAGTCTGTATATTGAGTGATGAATTCACAATGGGTCAGGCAGCACCTGCGTTGAAACCACAGAGAATTTCAGCAGTGAGAACTGTGTAAAGCGTCCTGCTGTGTGTTAGATGTGAGAAAGCTATCCTCGCCTGATCCTCCTGAAGTTCGTGGGTAAAGATTTCTAATAGCATGAGTCCATGCATGTGTGCAACATAACCTGAAAGTGTTTTTTTCTGTTCTTCCAGGGACATTGCAGCACGGAATTGCCTTCTGACCTGCAAAGGACCGGGACGAGTGGCTAAGATCGGAGATTTTGGGATGGCTCGAGACATTTACAGGTACAATACTAACGCAGCTCAGTGGCAGCGGGCAAGAACACTCTGGTCCAGTTGGCTAGCTATAGCTGAACTGGAATCCAGATAAAGTCCAAAGGGATGCAGCTCACACCAAACAGAGAGAAACAAACATGTGGCAGAATACTTTTCTTTTACACAGTCCACCACTCTGACCTAATGGCAAGTAAAATCAGAGAGTAGGATGACCGGAAGACCTAAGCAACAATCGTTGGATTTTAACCTAGTACCAGTTGTCACAGCTTTGCTTCCATCAGGTGACAGGACTGGAAGGAAGTCGTGTAGCTTTTTCCAGAAAATCATTGAGCAGACTGGCCGCCTACTTCTCAGATGCCCGTTGCTCTTAGAAATAGGGATACGTTTGCTTGGAAAAGCAGTTGCTGCATGCCATTGGCAAATAGCAAGACTGTATGCACTGGTGGAGAAACCTCTTCTCGCTTACTGATATGTGCAATGCAGGTCATAGATGCATAAAAGTCTTTCTTGTGTGACTATAACAAAAAAAGAGTTGAAACTGTTTTTGTCCTGGGCTTTTTACCCGGTAAATACTGCAGCTCAGCTGTTTTATCCTCTGTTATACTGTTGGACTGAAGCTTTCTTTTAATCTAGATCAGCTCCCCTTTAGTCATTGTTCTCATCCCCTTTTTTTTTTAATATAGCTACCATTATTTCACGTGGCATCATTTAAATGAACGCACAATCCAGCAGGGAAATCTCCCAAGCCTTTCATCTGGTAAGAAATTAGAGCAAGGAAAATATGTCACAACATTCAGTTAGATCAGCGCAGCGCTTTTGAATCATGCGATGAAAAGTCACACGAGAGCAAAGTCACTCACAGAGCATCCGGAAAAAGCTGTTGCACAATATCTCCGGGGAGCCACTTTAGGAACGCTTGATTTAATTGCTGATGTCAGTTTTTCAGGTGCCTCACTGCGATTTTGTTGTTATCTCTCAGCCTGAAGCTCTGGTGCAGGGGCTTTTTATTATTATTGTTATTGTGTTCGGAGAGAGGCGGGTTGTTTTGCACACATGGCTACCAGGCTGCTGGTGCGTTATTTTTGCCGTTTCACGATGTGGCCATACTGCTATGTGACAAGCGACGTGGGGTTCTTTTGAGGCGATCACAGGGGGACAGGTGCCCCCAGTGAGGCACCAGGACATGGCTTAATGTCAGCTTTTTATATTCCGCTAGAGCCACAGGCATACTTGCACTTGCAGAATTTCACTCACACAGTCTTTCACACATGCCTGCGCACCAGTGATGTGGTGGTAAATAAAAAGCTGGGTAGACAATAGCTGGCAGACAGCCATCATCCTAAGGTGAACAGCTGCCAGTATGAAGAGAAATCTACTGTTTCGCCTTAAATGACCATATTTTCATAGGGTCTAATAACAGTAGCTGTATAGCACGACTCTAGGCTGTATTTATTAAAGTCAGCCTGGCATGCACACATGCAGGCGCACAATAAAAGCAGAACAAAGACATCCAGCTCCGCAGACACAAACATTAGCCTCCACCATTGTGTCCTTAGGTGCATGCAACTATCTTACTTTCCATTCAGCACAGCCCGCTCCGTGCCTTTGTCTCTTACTGTTAGTTTTTCCCTCTAATACTGCTCTATCTTGCAGCTCGCCTCTTGCACACAGAGTTGCTCACACATAAACATAAAACACCTCCATTTGAGCTATAGATTTCCTGAGACTGTATTTAAGCCTCTCTAATCTGCAGCTCAGCTTTCAGTCAGTGTTGGAGGTGTTGGCAGGAGTAACAAATATGTCCATACACCCTGTGCTGAAAAGGAGGTTGATCTAGCGATAGCGGGATTATCAGTCTCGTGTTCTACATGTCCCTCAATCTTTCTCAGAATGATTCACTGTTCTCTAACAGCCTGACAACCGACAGGGCGGAAGAAAATTAGAGTTCGGTTCATCTGCATTTATTTGTTTCGGTTGCAGAGGTCATCAAGGGTGGACGCAGTATACGTAAAAAAAAACAAAAAACAAAGAGGACATTTTAGGAGAATAAAAGGAGCTCCTGCAGCAGTTTGGTCTTACTGCATCTATTTACAGAGGCCACTCCACTTCGCTCACCGTTTTCTTTATTAGGATGGACAAGAAAATTAGAGGGGTACCGAGGACGGAGAGGGGAATGAGACTGTAGCACGATTCAATCCTGTAATTGCGGGACTAAAAATGGGGCTGGTAACTGATTCCCATCACTGACTGGGGCATGTTATTTTAAGTGATGGATTAAGTCGCTGGGTGCATATCTGAGTGTCTGCCCTGCAGTGTAGCTCTCAGCTAATCTGTCAAGCAAACAGACTTCACTAGTGATTGTTTTCTCTGCTTCATTGATTATGTGTAATTTCCCTCAAGGGTAACGTCTTATGCCAATAGTTTATATTTTCCTTTTAACCATATTATCTGTCTGCATATCATTTATATTCATCTCTGCTCGTGGATCCCCTGAAGAGTCGCAGCTGCAGCTAAGTTAAAGTAAATGATGAGTGCTGGCTCTTGCTGTTTGCCCTGGGTTCATACTGTAGGAAATGCAGCAGTCTATTAACGCTCTCACCTGAATTTGTAATTAAAGGAAACTCCATCTTTATGACCAAAATTTAATAACTGAGGCCGGGCCTTGGCTGCAGATTGTTAATACTGCATAAATATTGCACGTTTTACTTCTGTTTTAGCCTCTTGGCACTCATCTCATATTATTTTTGGATTTAATTTAAATGTCAGTTCCAGGTTATACAGTAGGTACAGAGCAGTGGCTTTTAACTGAAGTTTGGACATTTTTGCCCCAGGAGAGCATGAAATGAAAGCGGGACTATTATGCCTTTTCTTATTTTCCATCACATATTTATATGCCGTTCCAATGTTGGGTGTTAATTATGGCCCAGTGTTCAAAATGATGAAGCTGGTGGATGTAAAAGTATTTCCCGTGAGCCAAAAGGCGTCAAGCTGCTGTAAATGCTCAGGTTCAAAAAATTTTTCTTCTCTCAGTTCTTGAGGATATCTTTAATATAGTCGGGCAGCACACAAAAAGCACACACACACACACACACACACACACTGTTTAAATCGTCTGCTTTCAAGCAGAAGCCAATCAGAAAAAAGTTGGCTTAAAGGGAGAGCAGTGAAGCTAGCTTATTTCAGAAGCCCAGGATAAGATACAGTATCTCTATTTGGAACTGTCAGTGCTTTGAAGTAAATCATGCAAAGCTGCTGTTGTTGACTTCAAAAATGAAGATATGGAGCTGGATATGAGCACTTGTCCAGACAAATATAGGACATAGAGCCAAGTGCACAGGTATCAGATGGTGCATTGAAAAAGCTCAGGCTCCTGAGACGGTCCCATAATTTATCCAAACTACAACTGTCTATTTATTCTTTATCACCTTGTTTTTGATGCGTTTGTTTTCTCTGTATGTTTATGTGTTTGACCAGGGAACACTAGTTACACCTGGGAGCTGCCCACTGTAATTACAATTCATTCCTGTGCAGCCATGTGCAGCTTCAGCGGAGCAGCTGCTGTTTTCAGCAGAGGAAGAGCGTTATTCCTTAGGCCCCAGGGATTTGAACTGGCAACCACCCAGCCAGTCACACAGTCTCATTTATTATCAAGAATTGCCATGTTTATGAACAAGTGCTTAGGGAATATGCTGATATTTTTATGACAGTATTACTGGGGGCAAACAGATTTACTCCTCCGCAACAGAAAACGGTGCCAAAAATAAAGTTTTCCCGTCTGACAGCAGCTGACACCACTTAACTGTGATCCTGACACATGTCCGTTTTTCTTTGTGGACACCGTGGCGGACGTGGAGCCGAATGGGAGCCACTTCACGTCTGTCCTTGTTGTGCATCTCGGGGAGGGCGAGATAAACCAGGCGGCGACCTCTATCAGCACCAAAGATCAGATACAGCACACATCTGATTATTTTTCTAGCAATGCAAAGGGCAAGGCAGCATTAAAAATGGCTCAGACGGGGCTCGGCTCAGCCCGGCGAGAAATCTGCGTCGTTCCTTTCTGCGAGATAAGGAGTTCTTAGAAGGTCTCACACAGCAACATGTAAGAAGGCTGAAAAAGCGACCAGATCAGAGCGCCGATAAAGCTGCTGAAAAACACTGAATTAATTGCTGGATTTGAGAAGTTTTCACCTTTTTTTTTTAATACTGTGTCTGATCTGTTATTAACCACACGGTTATGCAAGCACGTCCCTCACAAATGTGTGTGTGTGTGTGTGTTCAGGGCGAGCTATTACAGGAAGGGTGGGCGTGCCATGTTGCCGGTGAAATGGATGCCACCTGAAGCTTTCATGGAGGGCATCTTCACATCTAAAACAGACACATGGTGAGAACCCTGCACACATCTCTCAGACTGACACTGGTTTCACCTCCAGAGTTTCACACCTGTCTGTTTTTTTCACCTCCTGCTGAACCCTCGCTGCATTTCTCTCCGTCTCATACTTGTCCTCTGCTCTCATCCTTCACCACTTCAGCGGTGATGATGCCTGTAATTTAAGACTTGATTGTCCTTAGCTTTCTTTCTCTCCCTCCAACTAATCTTTTTTTTCTCATCAATCGCCTCTCGAAGGTCATTTGGGGTCCTGCTGTGGGAGATCTTCTCGTTGGGCTACATGCCATATCCGAGCCGCAGTAACCAAGAAGTGCTGGAGTTTGTAACAAATGGGGGAAGAATGGACCCGCCTAAAAACTGTCCTGGACCTGTGTAAGTGCAGATCACACAGACGAGAAAGGACCACAGTTGGAAGAAAGAGCTTAAATTTATCAACTTTTTTGTGCTCATGGCATCTAATCCAAGTCACAACTGTAGACTAAGCTAATGCTGCACAGGCCAGTTTCACACATGCACTGAACTGCTAAACCCAACATAGGCATATATGAAAACAAATGCAGATTATCCAGCTAGCCCGGTAAATTCACTGTAAGAAAGCAGCACTATAGATTTAGTTTAGAAGCTTCTGCTTCTTTCACAGTTTGGCTAATCTGACTGTTTTAAAAATTTCGGTGTTTTATACAAAATTAGACAAAGTTTTGTCGGGTTTTCCTCCCATCAACCCCGATTGGTTGAGGCAGATGGCTGCTCCTCCCTGAGCCCGATTATTCTTCCTGTTAAAAGGGAGTTTTTCCTTCCTGCTGTCACTAACTGCGTGCTCAAAATGGGTTGTTTTCATTGCTCTGTATTATTTCAGGGTCTCTACCTTAGGATGTAGCAGTCGCCTTGAGGCAACTGCTCTTATGATTTGGTGCTTTAAAAAGACAATTTAATTTAATTGAACCTTCCACTTTAATAATAATACGAGTCAGACTGCAGTGATATGGGAATATCACAGCTGATAATCCAGTGCATTTACCACTCGAGAGAAGGTGCCATGCACACACTATCCATGCAGCGCACTCACCTTAGCCACGTAAAGTATTTCCAGTGTGAATGTGTCTGAAGCAGACTATCTTGCTTTGCACTGCCTGTGAGAAAGAACAACTCATCTAGTTGTCTAAAACTATCCATAGTTTGTATCAAACAGCAACCAGCAGATTGTACTTTTTCAAGGCTGCAAAAGATAAATGACCTTCTGTGCTAACGACTTCTCTAAAAGCTACTCTAAGTCAGGTGTTCCAGTTAAAGACGTGAGAGATGAATTGGAGGTTGAAAGGTGCCACACATGATAAATAAAGACATATAGAGTCTCTATTGACAGAGTCTGATCCCCTAAAGTAAGACTGGTGGGTGTGAATCATGTCTCGATCACAGCAACTTTCAAAGGATCTTCGAGAAAAAAATTCCAAATGTGCACAAAGCTGAAAAGAGCTTTTGAAGACCTGGGTCCCCTGAGTTCTACAATAATAAGACAAACTATCCATTAAATGGGGAGTTTGTTTCCGCTGGGAGTGAGCATCATGCAAACAACACAGTAAGATGGCATTGTTCAGTCCTGAAAATGTGTAAAAACAACCCAAAAGTAACATGAAATTGCCAGCAAAATCTCTACAACAATCTGTGTTCACTGTGAGAAAAACACAAAGTAAGAATTGTGTTAATGCAACAAAACCACAAAGGAGGCCACTGTTTTCAAAAATGAAAAGAGATGAGGTAACATTTACATTTTCTGGCTCAATGATGTTGTTTTGTTTGTTTGTTTTGAAGAAAAACAGGAACTGCACAACAAAAACAAGCCTTGTGTATGCTGTGAAGCATGTTGAGAGGAAACGTCATGGTTCAAGGCTGCTTGGTAGCTCAGGACCTCGTCACCTCGCTGAAGCTACTAATCAAAGATGGAACACGAAATTTAACAGGAGGGAGCAGCCGGTGACCTGAAGCTTCACAAGGCTGAAAGCACAGTTGGAGGAATAGTTCAGAGTTCTATCATCGATCAAGTCTGATAAAGGCTGTTACTGCTAAATAAAACGTTTTACAAGTCACAAAAACAAGAGTAAACAGTTCTCTTTCATGTTTGCCTCCCAGATTGAAATATAGTCACGGGGATTGTACTACATGTCTATACTATAGACTGTATTTCTCAGCCACTTTATGATTTAATACTGTTTGTCAACATCGATGACTACTAATTGTTTGTTAACCTACAAGTAGAGGAAGTTAGACAATTAGTAGTCCCTCCTCTATTCTGCCCCTTACCTCCCTGGTTGAACATGTGATCCTGACTCTCAATGCTTCACAGGAAGAGTAAAAGTACACAGCACCCTACCACTTCTGTCTATCATCTCCTTGTTAATGATCTATGTACCTCTAGCCGTGAAAGCAGTCCCTAGTTACTAGTTGTTTTCCCCAGGCTGGACTTGAACATGCGTCTCCCGCTCCAAAGGCGTGGAGTCTTACCACTACACCACTACACCACTATCCAGCTATATATCCATCTGTCTATTTCTCTATCTCTATATAAAAATAATAAATAAAAATAATAAAAAAGAAAATTTCCCTGAAGTGCAAATGTATTTTGAAATGAAATTTGTATCCGACGTATCTTCCTAGCAACGTAGCTCTGATGTGCGCATTAGTGTAATCGGTATAGCAGGAAATCGTGAATTGAAAAAAGTTCCCTCCCCAAATCTTGTTATTCATGTTCACTGTAAACGTGTTGTTGGTTTTTTTTGTTCTCTCAGAATAGGCAGATCCCTTAAGTGCATCACTAAAACTCGCTCCTGTAATTTACATCGCCCATTTAACAATAGCTCTCAGTGGTGGGAGGTTACACTTTAAATCTGCATTACAAAAACCTAATAAAATCAAAATAAAATCAAAAAAAATATAAAAAAATACAAGCTATTAAGAATATTTAGTCAGAGGAGATTTATCCAGCATGCATTAAATCAGCTGGAGAAACAGTGCTGGAGAGTCTGCTTTCTCTGCATGGAGTGGGAGAAAGTGTTTTGACTCCGTGTTTTCTGCTCGTTCATGTGCATTTTCAGGTACCGTATAATGACTCAGAGTTGGCAGCACCAGCCTGAAGATAGGCCCAACTTCTCAACCATCCTGGAGAGAATAGACTACTGCTTACAGGTAACTAAACTGAGCACCGTATGGGAACCTGACTGTCATGCAGGCACTGATTAGGGCTGAGCAATCAGAGGAAACAACCTAACTGTGACTGATTGATTACACAACACGAGTTTGTACAGAGCATAAGAAAGCATATGTGTGCATGAAAAGGAGTGTTCCATCTGAGAGGAGGACATAATCTGCAGTAGTGGACTACTTGCTCTATTCGACCACTCTGCAGGACGATAGAATCAATCAGTACAGCTGACAAGTGGCTAAGATTATAATGTAAACTGCTGCTGCATCTTATGCCATAAGTTGTTGATGCGCAGCTTTCAGTTTGCTGGACCCACAGGCGAACTGTGAATATTCCACAACTTTATTCGAATCTGCTTGCTGGGACGTTGTTGCCCTTTATTACTGTTAGTGCAGCCAGACTGTCAGCGCACTGCAGTTCTCCGTAATATCCTTCTCGTTAATTCTCTGCTCGACCTCGTGACATTTTCCAAGCAAAAGTATTAGACCAATGAAGTAACTGTTATGACCATTCATCCACAGCCATGATCTTTGAATCTTTCAGGACCCCGATGTGGTGAACGTGGCTCTGCCTATCGAGTATGGGCCAGTACCCGAGGAGGAGGAACATGCCCCCATGGGCCCCGATGACCCCTCAGCTCCGACTGTGCTGGTGAATCCCCAGGTGCCCGATGGTGAGGCTCCACAGCCACCTCCCCCCTACCCCACAGAGGAGAACCGGAGAGGAGGGGAGCACGTTGTTGTGACGAGCACAGCGTCTGAGGCCAAAGCACAACCATCGGCTCAGCCCCAGCCATACCTCCACATGCACCAGCACCCTCACACACAGACCACCAACACAGTCACCTCTGCTGCCCCCTCCACACTCACTGCCAAGGGACCTCATGTCACCACCCAGCCCAGCTCAGAGGGAGGACACATCAACCTGGCTTTCGCCCAGGGACACCCCTCAGAGAAGGACGCCCACACTGGGAAAAGCAGCAGTCTGTGGAACCCTACGTATGGCTCGTGGTTCCTGCAGCAGCAGCAGAGGAAGCAGCAACAGCAGCAACAGCAAAGGCAAGGAGGGGTGGGCGGAGCAGGAAGCAGTAGTGGCAGGGTTCCTGGAGAGGGGCAGGAGCACGTGGGCCGGACAGTGGCTGAGGTGGCCGGGGCATTAGGTCTCCAGCACCAGCACAAGCAATTCCAGCATCAGCTCCAGCAGCAGCACCAACTCCAACTGCTGCACCATCAGCAGCAGCAGGGTCTTTGCAGACCTCTACTACCCCCTCCACCTCCTCCCGCTGCCCAGTCTCCCCTACTTTTAGATTCAGCCGCCTTGCCCCCAGTCCCCCTCTACAGACTGAGACGTTTCCCCTGTGGCACCATCGGATACGGCTACCAGGAGCAAGGCCTCCCCATAGAGTCCAGTCACAGTAACACCAACCCACCTCCTCCACCCCAGCAGGGCAGCATGTCCTCCTCAGCAGCCCACCAGAGGGGGGGACCCATTCCTACATCAGTGTCCATGGCTCAGTCAGGTATATCCGAGGATAGCCGCCCACTGCTAGTTACGATGGGGACGGTTCAGGACCCACGGCTTCCCAGGATGGAGGGCCACAACGCCACCGTGCTTTAGCCCACAGGCCTACGCAGAAAGTCTTCTTTTTCAGGCCCCGTCTTTGGAGACTGTGTGAGTCACACAGCAAGAAACACTGTGCCGTGAGAGAGACTATTTTTCACCACTCCCGTCCCACCATTTTGGAAAGAACCCATCTCTCTAAAACTGGCTTTTTACACCAGAACCTTTGAGGTGTGTTCAAACCCCAGTGGATGCTAAAGCACATCGGAGAACTAAAAAGGGAGGCAAAATGTAGAGTCAAACATAGTTTTAAGAATATAAAAAAAAAAAAAAGAAAATGTATTTTTTCAACATTGGAGCGATTGAGTGAGAAAACTGAGAATCACCTGGAAGACTTTCCACACGATTGTGACTAGGAGACATCAAGCTAATGTTCTGCTGAGGAGGCTTCACGACTATCAGAAACAGACTACGAGGAGGAATAAATCTCTATATTTTGCCAGACTTTGACTCTCAACCTTTGGTGATCAGTTTGACTGTAGCTGCCAGCCACATGTGTCATTCTTCTGCAGAGCCCTCAAACTGTTCCTCATCCCTTTGGGAAAAGAAAAAAAAAATGCAGCGTGGTAAATAGCTTGTATCAGACCATTTTTCAAGAATATCACAGGATTGACGCTGGATTACCAGAGACATTTCTACAAAGGAAATAAAAAAATAAATGATGATAATAATAATAATACTACTGGGAAAAATGTGGTTGTTGATGTTTGCTTGCCTGCTTGTTTATTTATTCATCTCTTTATTTATTATTTGGAAGTGGCTCTATAAATTATTACTGCTTCTCCAGATCCAAACAAATTCCTTTGGAAGCAGATATTTCTCAGTTTTGGTTTTTTTTTTTTCCAGTTTTTTTTTTATTTGAAGAAACTCCTTACAAAAAGAAGTTAACTAAATATTCTAAAAGCTTTGTTACAGCAGCGACTCTTTTTAAGCGGAATAGTTGGATAAATGAAGCACTGAGTGTTATGTGACTGAAGACGAGCCGTCTCAGCAACATTTGGGAGTTGAGCTTTTTTGTTGTTGCTAAAGATGTGAAATTACTCGTTGCCCCCCTGGTCTCATTGAGATCGCTGCTCTTTGAACTCTCCTTTTGTTCACAGCTCCATTCTGTCGAACGAGCGCTTTGAGACAGAGAAGCCGCGGCTTTTCCTTACTTATTGCTTCTTTGAGTAACCTTTTATTAATTAATTCACATCTTGGTTTTTTTTTGTTTTTTTTTTTCTTTCAAACTTTTTTGTTTCGTCTGGCTATAGAAACAGTGGATATTGCTGAATCAATCTTAACCTTCAATTTGCCATCGCGAGGCACTCCACGTTCTTAAATTTGCATATTTTATCTTTTCTATTATAAGATGGCTGTTGTGGAATACAAATGAGTCTGAGAGAAAAGTTTAAGTACAAACTGCTTTCGCTCCACATGTGAATGAAACCCAGAACCGCTCATTTTCACCCGCATAGTCTGTGTTTACCATCTGCCTTTCAGTTCGGCGTATCTATCAAACGATGCCACGAGTGTGTTGATATTTAGGTGAATTAATGACGATATTTTTTTACGCTTTTTGCTTACCGGTACTCGGCTGTCAGTCCATCTGCTGTAAAGAGACGACGAGCCGTCGTGTGAGTGTCATGATGCTCGGTGATAAATGCGTTCCTGCAGGCGAGCTCGGTATTGGCTAATGAACACTGTTTTTGCTTTGTCTGTGTTAAACTGCATTTTATTGATTCTGTGCTCCCTTCACTGCTCATCCCCGTCGTTTGATGTAAAAAGACAAACCCAACTGCACCTGTAAATGTTGTAATTATGAAGTATTGTACTATGGCTCTGGTAAAAAGCTGTACATTGCCCTTCAGAAGACATTCGGCAAAATTAATAAATTACTATATAACAGCCGTATTTTCTCTCTGTTTCCATCTTTGAAGTTGCCAGCCAACTTAATCAAATTAACTCAAATAAGATACCTCTCTAAGAAAAAAGCGTTAACTATAGACGTCCGGCAGCTTGTTTGCTCTGCAAACATAATTCAGGCGTTAAAATTGAGCAGCTCATTCTGCAGCTGTGTGCTCATACGTGCAGTACTCCAGTGATTTTGTGTTAGGTTTTTGATTATCATGACTCTCTGATGATGATGATGATTAGATTTTGCCGAGAATTCATCAGCGTGCCACACGTCAAACAGTGCATGAAGCACTATTTTAAAACCACTTTCTAACTGGCTCTGCCCAGAGGAAAAGCTTTCCTGCTCGCACTAATCTTTTCTTTGTCTCATCAAAACTTAATCACTTCAGCTTTTGTTTTGTTTTTATTAGATAACTGAATTTTGATCAGTTTTCCTATCTCAAGGTTAGAAGCAAAAGCATAAATGCATTTAAGACAAATCATCCGGTTTGCTCTTAGATTCATATTAGAAACAAACACCGGACAAAGGCATTCTTTTTTGCTCCCAGGCTTCTCAGTTGTTTCCCTCGACATGAAGCCTGCAGGATTTTGATCTCAGTATTGTCCAATTTTTATAAAGTACGCTACTGTGCAGAAATCTTGAGCCATGTTTTGGAAGGAAAAACTGAAATACATGCAGCGATTAATTGAAATATGGGAATGCGTACATAGATGCACAGGATAAAAAGCAAAAATAGAATTTGTGCAACAAGCTTAAAGGCTGGATTTGGTATCACCACTCTTATTCGTCAACATAGCTGCTTAAGAAAGTTTAGGCTGTCATCTTGCCAATCGCTTACGCAGCCTTCACAGATGGATATTTAGTCCACTTCTTGTGTAAATTTGACATACCACAGCCTCTTCTTCCCATTTCCCTTCCTTAACAATGGCTTTTTGACAGCCACTCTTCCACTGAGACTGTTTCTGATAAGGCTTCAGTGAACACTAGATGGATCAGCTGAAGGGCCAGATGCATCTCTCAGGTCCTGTGTCAGGTCTTTGCTGAAATTTCTCCAAGGACATGACTTTCACCGTTCAGCTGCTGTACATTTTCCGCTAATAGATAGTCCACTACATACACACCAATGCCTTTTAGCAAAAGTCTAAATTACCTCCAGCTAGAATCTGTAAACTGGAAGCAGATGACTGGTCATTTGCAGAAAAAAATGCATAAAACTAACGTGAATTCCAAGATCTTCATACAATTTACAAAAAATCAAAGCATTGAAAAACTCCACAATGCATGAAATTGTACCTCAGCCTGGCTACATGGTCCATATAAAATCAGTAAAATCTGAAATGTTGCCACCTGAGACACTTCTCTCAAACGACGTGAGAATTTGGAAAAGCCTGAAAGTCGAACATGTTAACACCAAGCTTTTCCTCAATTTCACAGCTGAAAGCGACAAGTCTTACAAAACAACTGTATTAGAAATAGAAGTGATTGCATCAAAGCTAGGTTAGGAGCCTGGTGTCAAAATGCAAGTAAAAATGAAACCTTTTATGTGCGATAGCGAGCCTTCTACCTGTCCCACGTGGTGAAATGACCCTTGAAAGTTTCCCTGGGAAGGTGGCTCAGGTGGGAGGCACTGATTGGCATTTCATGGAATGACCCTGTGATGTTTCAGCCTCAGTTTTTGTGACTGGTAAGGTATTACCAAAGCTTCGAACACACACACACACTTGGAGTTGTTAAACTATGACTGTAAATGGTAAATGGCCTGTATTTGTATAGCGCTTTACTAGTTCCCTAAGGACCCCAAAGCACTTTACACATCCAGTCATCCACCCATTCACACACTGGTGATGGCAAGCTACACTGCAGCCACAGCCACCCTGGGGCGCACTGACAGAGGCGAGGCTGCCAAACACTGGCTCCACCGGGCCCTCTGACCACCACCAGTAGGCAACGGGTGAAGTGTCTTGCCCAAGGACACAACGACCAAGACTTCCAATTACAAGGTGAACTCCCAACTCTTGAGCCACGATCGCCCGACTGTCTCAGTAGCATTTTCAAAAGTCTCTGATTATGGAGTCCTGAAACCCCAGAGTAGTGTTAATATGCACATACGTGAAAAGTATACATTTTAAAATGAAAATGACTAATGTGGACATTTCCTCAGAGCCTCTGACCTACAGTGTCTTTGGGAAGAGGTGGCGTAAAAATCCGGCAAAGGCACAAAAAACAACATGGAAATCCACACGGAAAGGCCCTGAACAACCAGCAGGCTCAAACCCATGACCTTCAAACTATGACCTCCAAAAAAAGCCAACAACAGTTCCCATTTTACACCATTTTATTCTATTCATATTTACAGTAGATGGTGCTTCATAAAAAAAAGTCTTCCTGCAGTAAAGCTTAAAACAAGGGCTATTAAATGTGATGTCCACTATGTACTTGCAGATAAGCGTTATCACTTTAGAGCCTGTAGTTTGACTGCAGTAGCTGTAAATGGCATTGGCACAAGAAAAAGTGTTGACTGAGTAGTATTGGTAAAAGCTGGCAGTAATGGGCTGGAGAGCAGAGGCCAATTAAAAACAGTCAGCAGTCTGCGGACCACAGATTTAAATCTCTAGTTAGCGCTATAAACCGTCACCAATCTGCACAGCGCCTTCAAAGTGGCTCATTCACACACTTCGAAGTGTATTAACTAATAAATTTCATCTCTTCATCGTTTCAAAAGCTTAAATTAAGGGTAAATTCATAGCTATGAAGCATTTGTTACTAATGAGGCAGGAAATGTTCTCTATTATGAAGCAGGACAGCACAAAAAAGTGATTTTACCCACTATTAGTTACTAGAAACAGTCCCATCTATTCGTCTGGTTAGATTACTCATAATCTGGTATTTTTTATTTGAAAAAAGGCGTTTATGGCACAGCAACTATCGAACAAGCAGGTTCTGTTTGTCAGAAGCATCGATGCATGGAAAAAAAAAACACCTTTGCAGAATATTAATAAGTTGTTAACCGTTTATGACTCAGCATTTTAATATCTTCTGACTTTATTAGATATTTATTTTTTATCTTTATTGATACCTTCCATCGGCTCTAAACAGCCTGCTTATACGGTACATTTGAATGTTATTAATTCACCCCGGCGTTCACCAATCTGTCAGCTGTCCGCGGTGGAAATACACTGTTCACGAATGAATACAGTCAGCAGTATATTTTAAAATGATCCACATTATGGATGATGCACCAAACAGAGTGGTAATGTATGGAAATTTCAGGTCTTTAAAATAATGGATTAGATATCTGATTTTTACTCTGATTGCACAGCCTGTGGGGTAGCAGAATGATTGCAGTTTCCTTGATTTATGCACTAACCACTGGCCTCAGCCATTTAAGCTTAGTGATGAAGCCTCCCGTCTGACTTGTATGGGGATAAGATTTGTTCGAGATTCACGGTCCTGAGTTTGCACAGAAATGTGGTTATGCAAAGAGAAGGACTGTTGTAGCTGTAGCCTCTTTGTTGGTTGAATTCTCACCAGTGATGACACCAGGTGTACAGTACGTCGACTGCTGTTTGGTTAAAAACTTGGCTTGAACATGAAAGGCAGCCACAGCGGAGTGTACCATTGACAGAAACAAACCAAGTGTGGGAAAACCCCAACATTGCTGAAGCAGTGTGGGATCATCTTGAAAGAAAATGAAACAAAAGGCAGAACATTCAAAACAGAGGTTTGGAACGTCCTTCAAGAAGCCTGGAGAACTATTCTTGAAGATTCCTTAAAGTAATTACTAGAAAGTTGCCCAAAAGACTTCAGGCTGTGTTAAAAGTTAAAGGTGGTCATCCCAAACACTGACTTTTTTCCTTGAATACTGCATGTTTGGATACATTTCAATAAAATAAGTGCACTATTTCCCAGAAAAGAAAAGCAGGGTGGCTCAAGGCTGTATATCCTTATTTGTATCTCCTGTTCAAAAAAGGCTAAGCTAAAGAGACAATAACAGAAACATGAACAACAGTAGCCCACATTACCAGTGGTTTCACATATTTTTGACTCTTCCCTCTTGTGATAACATGTAGACGTGGGTCTGCAAAGCTCAAACTCAATGCCATCAGTCCGCTGGTGGTCAAATTTTCAGACTATGGATTTTTGTCTCTCTCACTAACATTTAATAAGCGAGGGCAGAGACTCCACTTTGACTCGGCAGGTCTACATTACTTATTTTGCTACATATAAGTGGTGGATAGATTTTACTGCTCTTGAGGTATGAAAAAAAGACAGTCTTTCAACTAAAAAGTCATCAACAGACTACACAAACAGTATAAAAGAAATATCTTAAATGTGTTCACTGTGTTAATACAAAAGCTGTGCGATGGCTCGATAAAGAAACCAGACTTCTTTGGGAGTACCGGAGAACTGAAAATGGAGGAACAAAAGGGCACGACAAGTCTCCACAGACAATTCATGAGAAAATGAAATGGTGCTTATAAAGATGCCAGGCTGGTTTTCACTGACATTCAGTCTGACCTTAGTTCCAACAAATGCTGTAACTTAAGAATTTTGCTCCGAGATAACAGACTCTTTTACAAGCTGCCATGAGCTCTTACATCAGGCAGACAAAGACGCCAAACGGCACAGACAGTTTGGACTCTCTGTTCTGAATATTCTTTCAATAATATGTTAATATTTCAAAGTCGCAAATAATATTATCACAAAGCAAAAAGGTCAACAACATGTCCTGGAAACAAACTCCACAGATGGCTGCAAGATGACATGCGACATTTCTATCCAGTACATCACACACATCCTAATTACATACACAAGTGTCAGAAACGGGTTTGGTTTAAATTCTGAACAAGAAAATAAAAAGTAAAACGTGTCCTGTAAAACAGATTCCTGCTATTCTCGCCCACTACAGCAAAATAAAATTGGACCTGTGTGAATAGTCGTTTAAAAAAAAAAAAACGTCAGACTGAACTCAAGTACAGGCAGGCCTGGCACCCTGTGTGGTCTTCCGGAAAAAGAAATTAGCTGAGCATTTACTTCAAGAAGTTGCACAAAAAGACAGCTGGCAAAGACCAACAGCGCTGTGATTTACCACAGCTCAGCCAATCTGGAGCGCAGCCTTTATTTTCCTTTATGTGACAGTAGACAGATGTAGAGAGAGACAAAACATGAGATAAAGCGTGAACAAAGCTCCTAATCTGGGATTCAACTAGGCAGCCATGTGATTTGTGCCTGCCGTTATGATTTCCTGCACACAGAGAGGTGTTAATCTAATTTTTAGCATCATATTTGAATTCTTGAACACTAAACTGTAAATCCTTTAAAGCTCCTGTAGTAATCTGTTGTTATCTTGAAGCTACCCTTTCAGCTTCATTCCTTGCATTTTAACCAATCGCTTGTCTGACTGGCTGCAGGTGGGTGGGGTTTATGCGTCTGCAATAATAACACAAGGAATATGCACACTTATTGATATCATACAGAGCCAAGGGTAGAAAACACTTTTCTGAAACTGAGTGTTGAGAGCAGTGTGAAGACTGAGCTTTTGCTCTCAGGGATTACTTGGGAGAATGTTGACCTCGCTGTTTGAAACTTTCTCCATGTTTGACACAAGGACAGAGCTGCTGTTCTCCAAAAAGCCTCAAGCATTGCAGTAATCAGCATGAAAAGCAGCGTGGCATGCATGAAAAAGAGGAAACACCAGGATATAATGAGGTCAGTAGACAGGAGAGATATGAGACTAAGATCCATGGATTTGAGGCTAGCACTATGCACTTTCTGCTTAATTCTAAGTGTTTCTACGACTACATTAATGGTTGGGTGATTAATATAAAATAATAATAAAAATAAATTGTGTCAAATCATTACCACTCATTGGTAAAGTAGCTGTGTAATAACATGGATTATGTACAGAACTGGTCATTATTGCACGTAAGCCAGCCGACGGGGTGCACGGAGGCCGCAGCAGGATTATCCCTGCAGTGTAAACATGCCTACAACTGTAGAGGCCTGTGCAGCTGACAGTGTACATTAGCTCGTAATAGCAAATCATATTCCTTACATGCCAGCTGTGCCAGTTGTGTGATCCATCATGTTTGAAAGTATCGCTTCATAGTCTCACGAAAATTCTAGTATTTTAATTTTACTAAGCACTAATTAACAGATACGGGTTTAAAAACAAAACAAAAACAAACAAACAAAAAAGCAACCCTTAATGTTAAGCCCTTAAAATGTAGGACCCAAAGGACATTGGATGATGTCATGGTACATCATGGTAGTTCCGGCCATCTTTTGTGTACATTGGTAAGATGCATGACTTTACAGCAGCCAGCCTCCCCCCTGGTGCAAACAGTTTAGTCTCAGGAGGTAATTTCCTCCTTTGGCACTGCTGTAAAGTGAGTGAATTTATTACCTGCTGGGATCTACCTCACTTAATCTGACTCTCTGAACCCAACCTATCAAGCGTGTTTGTGGTGTTGGAGTCTTTTGGAGCATTTTAATGCAATTATCTGGGAAATAATATGACTCGTTGCATGATTAGTTGTGGTAATAGCCAATCACAGAAGTTTGTGCTGCAGTTTAATCTCTCATGCATCTGTGCAACCTGCATTCTCATGTCACTTAACATAAAATGACAACAGCCAAAATCTTAAAAAACAAAAGCATCCTACACTGGTTTACACAACCCTCCAAAACGGTAAACCTTTCCATAAACATAACCTGAGTCAAATCAAATTCTTCTGATGCTTTTCCATTATCTGAAAATAAGCATGCACCTTTAATGCCCAAGTATTTCACACAGTGGGGCATGAGTTAAACAGCGCCATTGTGTGCTCCAGGGAGGCCCTTTCATCATTTCAAAAGGCTATATTCAAGATGAAAAGCATTTGTGCTGCTATGTTTTTAGGCGACAAAGACATCACCATGCAGAGAGGCTAGAAACAGAAGCATCACTGCATTTCTCAAAACTTTGCCCATCAACTGAAGCTCTCTGCAAGCTGCCTCCAGTGCCTCCATTTACATTTACAAGTCATTTACATAAGCACTTGCACTAATAGCAACAATAATGTAGCACAGTATGTGCACTTTGTTCCCCTTTTTCAAAACAGAAGAGAATCCATAAAGAATTTAGTAAAAGTGACATCCTCGGTGTAAGGACTCCTGTCACACAGTCTACCTTCAGGATGCATATAAAGTTGAGGTTCAGCAATACGGCACTATCTCCATTTAAGGTTCCCTTTATTTGGTTATGTGTTTGCTATAACCAGTTATAAGTTATAACCTTAAGATCAGAAGTAATTAAGTGGAACAAATACTTGTTCCACTTAATACAGTGCAGTCAGACCATTAACCCTCCATAGACCTAAGGTGACGAAGGAGGCTCTTTTCATGAGTTCTATTTACTTTGGCTCTATTTGTGTTTATTCTACTACACAGTTTCTTTTATCTATTACAAATATTGGTCTGGTAACAGATGAACAACAATTGTTCTAATGCAATTAAACACCAGACCAGATATAACCAGGCTTCTCTCTGTCAGCTGATCCATTTACTTCTGCAGATTCTGCATCTTGCAACTCAAGTTCTGTCATTCGTGGCTCAATGCAAAAAAACAAACAAAAAAAGCAACTTTCCATTAACCTTACCGACATTAAAAAACAAACATTTTTTTGATTCAAAAGCATCACAATGTTTCAGACAAAAATAACTATTCAATGTGTTAAAATTGCATCCACCAATTCGTTTTCATGGACATTAAATAAGATAAAAATGCCCTTATTCTCCCAATGAAGTCTTAAGCACAAGCACACTGTTCATTCCCCACCTGACAACTTCTCCATTTACCTCAAATCAGACACAACGATGATTATTTTAAATTAGCGTGAGATAAATATTAGATTAAGTCATCAGGGGATTGTTTTTCACGATGGGAGTTCCACAATAGAAGACGCTTGTCCAAATAAATACAAACGACTGAATTTGAAACGTGACATTTTTTACTAAAGTGGGTTCCTGGCACTCAGTTTGTATTTTTTTAATGTCTGACAATACCACTTGGCTATATTTATTTAGTTATTTATTTAGTTACAATGGCTGCGCGTCTCGTTTCATTCTCACCTTTGAAACCATCACTCGGTCAGTAGTTTGGACAGGCAGACGCTGCTTCACTGGATCCTCTCCCTTGCCCTCTTTCCCCCCCTGTTGTGTGCGGACTATAAAAATAAGCAACAATAAGCACTGAAAACAATTTCATGCAACCATTCAAACATCTATTTGTTCCACAATCACAGTATAATAGCGCACGTCACTCCCATTCAAACCTGAATTTGTGTGCCCAGGCTGGCAAACAATGCCACTCCACACCAGGCTTTTCAGCTTTGACGGAGATGAGCCCCGGTGGAATCGGATGGTAAGTGAACAGACGTGTAACCATTTCAAAGTGCTTGTGCAGTTTCATTTTTTGGGTCCCTAAAGGCAGCTCTTTGTGAACAATCTGAGAATGTCAGGCAAACACACTCAATAAAAGCAAAGAGCAGAAGAGGAAAGAGATAAGAGGTCAAATTGGAAACTTTTATTTATTTTTACAAATACTTTTGTTTTGTTTGTTTGTTTTACCCACAACATGTAAATGCATCAGAACAAAGCCCCGTGTAACACAGCCACACACTTCAAATACATTTGTAGAGGGAATTGAGTTAAAGAAAACACCCACAGTCTGAAGATGAGATCTGAAATGTTGCAGGAACCACCACAGCGGTGGTCTTAATATAAATGAGAAGCTTTTTGTAAGCGCTGAAAATGTTTCAGTGGGAATATTTTCCACCGTGGTGGGTATTTCAGACAACCTTGTGTCTACCCACCACTGCTCCTCAATCACGACGGGGCCTGACCAGACAGATCAATGAGAGAAGGGCACTGGTGATTCAACAACTGCTGCTGTGGCATACACGCCCTAATTGGATGGTGCACGAGTGTTTTACTGAATACTGGGCCTGTTTTTCAACATGCACAATCAATGGCTTGTTCTCCGCTGACTCCTCTGCTCACACGGCTCTAATCAGATAGTAAACTCTGCGCTTGAAGCTTCTGGATGATTGCATATTTCCTGTGTCACACTGCTTTAATTAAGCATCAAATACAATTACGCTCCATTCATCACTCTACAAATGCAATGATATCATATTTTACTGTTAGATACCAAAGGTGGGAACATTCAAGAGGGCTTTTAGATCACTTGCTAACACTCTTTAAATCTCACACATTTAACACCTGGCATTAACAGATTACACGGTTCAAAAATGATAGGAGTCAGCTCAAAGTATAGAATCACAATGAGCTTTTTCACATTCGGGTTATAATGCAAATTGAAAGTGTGACAGCTCTGACAGATTTAATGCTCCCTCCAACGGATAAAAGATGTGAATCTGTCACAGCGCAGCTAAAACCAGTCTAGACAATGCTGAGGAGAAGGAGAGAACAGAAAGGTACATTTTCCTGTGGCCTGTAGTGATATTTTTGCCATTTTTGCACGCGTCTCTTTTGGAAATGTCCACGTTCTCTTAAACACAACGGAATTAATACTAAAAGCATCTGCAGCACCATTTTCCAGAAAGCATATCCTTTTAGGTCAAAAACATTCACAAATCTTGTTGCGAGTCGTTTCATGAAGGATTTTGTTTTTCTCCTACTGAACATTTTCTCCTGAAGAGCCACGCTGTCAAACAAAAACAAAAAGCAGGTACTCGTCCGCACATTGGTGCTGGATCATATTAAGCTACTCGAATTTGTTAGCATGGCAGACTTTTTTTTAATATTAGGTTATTTCGCAGCAAAAGCAACCTGCTTTAGAAAACAAGTCATTTTGTTTTGGAGGTTATTATTAAGTGTATTTAAATAAACAATCCACTTTAAACAAAAATGAGCCAACTTTTAAATTAGCCTAAATCTTACCAAGTGTCGGATGTGCTTCGCTGCACAGGTCAATGAGGAAGCATACCACATTATGTATAATTATGGACTCGAGGCACACTGTTCGTGACAGCATTTTTCTGCATCAATAAAGAAGAAAATACGGACACTCGGTAATAATTATGAGCAAACACCTGGTCAGTTTCATGAATATTATTAACTCTTATTCTCTTCCATTAGTTGAGCAGCATCCGAGACCATTTTTAATTATGCGTTTCCAACTCAAACCTCAGTGTCTTTGCAGTACAGATCTACATCCCCGAACAAAGAAAAGGTTGGGATAATATTTAGTATGCATGTATCACTGCGCGGTCTTACATCTTACAAATAATCATCAATAATTTTAAGCACTCGCAGTATATCGATGTGGAGGAATAGATATACAGACAGACGTTACCCTCGCCGTCATCTCAGGCTGTACTTTATGTTTTCTCTACATTTGCCAGTCACTGAAAGCATGCAGATAGCCAACATTACAGGCTTAACTGATGAGGGCACCATTAATGTTTACATCCTGTCACAAATAAGAGCCTTTAGTAACAGGTGAATGAATGACTCTTACTATACAGTTTCTGGAATGATTTCTGGAAAGAGCATTTTTCAGATGTACATTATTTGACATTTTAAGCATCACAGGGCAAGTGCCATCTACTTCCATCCTATTTAAGAGACACTTTTACAGCCATTATCTGTGAAACTGGCCAACAAGCATTAAAGACACGTCGAAGATGAATAAATAGCACTACAGTCCAGAGCAACCATACATAAAACTTCATTGTGAAAGGTCTCTTTAAAATCTGCTTTTCACTCATCTCGTGTGTTCCCATCTGCAGTTAATGCACTTTTTAAAAGAACAGCTTCTGATTCCATGTCATATTCTATCCAAATACCATCACTTCTTTAAAAGTGTTATCAGTATGATGCCAACCATAATGGAATCACAGTCAGATGGGTATAGATTTTTGCTGTGCCATAGCACAATACAACCATCATTTGTCTGCGTCAAATTAACAGACAGTCTGAGGGGGACACTGATGCACGCAGGAGGAAACACTTCCTGTTGATGCAGCTGTATTTTAACAGAGGTTGATGGAGGTCTGAGCTTAATTAAATCTCTTTTTTAATTCTCATTGATTCATAAAGCGAATATTCAGTTTAGATTCGGTATCCGCCAATTATCTGTAAGCCATATAGCGACCGTGGTAAAAATCAATCATTCTCTCTTGTTTCAAAGTGCTCTTAATTAACATGCGCACATACACACACAAACGCATGCACTCTTTTGGTTAGATAGTGGACTCTTAAATTATCTGATAAAAATCTCATTTGATGTGATCAAAATTAGCTTTGGGTATAGAAAACCTTTTTACTCGCGGACATGCGGAACATCCACTTTATCCTATTCTAATCTATCATAGTAATGTTTGTCAGTGCAATTACATTTAAAGTAGTGCAGTGTTTAATGTCTTATTAAGACCCCCTCACCCACCTACCCATTTTGCAAAACAAATTCTATTTAGAATTTAGTGTTAACTTTTTAAAGTGCTTTCAAGGCCCCTTTAATTCCTAAAAAACAAGTACTTACTAACTGGTTTTATTCCTGTTACAACAGCACATGACTGAAAACATTATTGAGCACAATGCAATGATGGAGAAGTTTACACCCAAATTTTTTTTGCTTTGAGCGGATCATAAACAGAAAGCGTCCTACAGACCTCAGCTGGTTTCATTCACCAAGCGTGAACCATTGATGCCACGATAAGTGACACGGCTGGGGCGGACCAGCACACCGTGGCCGGGTCGACAGCTGAAGTAGCGACGGCCGCCCACTGAGCCGTCATTCTTGCCCTTGGGGCTTCGGAGCTCCAGACCCAGCCAAAGGCCTGAGGCAAAGTCTGCTGTGCCCAGGTAACGGATGATTGCCATCTCATTGGCGCTGCTCAGCAGGACCTGCATGCCCACGTGGAGGTGGACCTGCCCATCAGAGCTTGGAGAGGGACTTGAGCCTGCGGTGCTTCCAGGAATACTTCCACTGCCCCCACTGAGGGTGCTCCAACGCCGGCGGTGAGGATTGGAACGACTCCTATTTTATTTTAATTTTGTTTTGTTTGTTTGTGGAAACAGAGCAAAAAATAAAATAAAATACAGTAAGAAAGATTTATGAGAAAAGTCAGGCAGTGTGACAGAATAAATCATAAGCAAACAGGAGATTCATGGGAGCTTTGTGTTTGAGGGATTGATCCTCAGTTTCCTGCTCTTGCTCATTATAACCACAATCATGCACTGGCCATTTAAAAGAACCTTTTGCTGACTAATACCACTGCTTCTTATCAGTATTGATTCAGTCATTGCTGCAGGGGATTCGGAAAAAGCTGGAAAGCTTGGGGAGGGAATAATGCGAGGAATATGCAGGAAAGGCAGACACACCTGGTAACAGGGCTTCTTCTGTTCGTCTCCTTCGGAGTGGCGATGGCCGATGATGTGCTGAAACTGCGACGAATTGTCCCTGCACGGCAAAAACAGGAGTCAATTGCTTCAACACAAACACACAGAATAATAAATGCAAAGTCACATTTAGTGTAGTTCAAAGGTTGTAATAAAGGCAGAATTCTTACCACTTAGAGGATGACTGAGGCGCGAGGAAGTGAGCTCTGAAAGGCAATCAACAGATCCATGGATTCTGCAAAAAGAAGCAGGCAACTGATTTTTCCCAGAATGAGACAACCTTTGGAGTTTATGAAAACAATTTTCATTAAATGGGCCCCAATTTGCTCGTTTCCAGCTCCTTAATTTTATTATTGGACCCTACTAGGGTAGCATTGTGTGATTCACAATTTAAAAACATTGCTTATTTATCTTGCAGTGATGCTTGATGTAGCCCCCTTCCCCCAGAGCTCATTCACTGTCTAAAACATGCTCTTTTAGCCCTTCTCCCTTTGAGGGCTCTATCCTTTTAAAGCCCACTTTGTCCCTCATAAACAGAAAAACAGCAGGCTGGTGGAGACAGAAAACTAAATGATGTGATCATTCAGGAACACTAAAGCATACAAAGAGCCAATCTAGATCCGGAAACAGAAACAAATTAGCAACCATGTTGTTGCACTGACACAGATGGTAGAGTTTCAGCTGTGTGGTGGCAAGCATTTATACACTACGTGGACAAAAGTACTGAGTACTGATACATTACAGCTACATGGAAAGCCACGGCATGAAGCTCCCAGCTCCCAGCTCCCAGCTCTGGTGCTGATGTTAATGCCAGAGGATGTTTGGAGCTCTGCAGCTAATATGCGCCTCCACACTCTGCAACCCAACTGTAATGTTATGTTTTCCAACACTTCAGGGCTCAGTTGTTGTGGTTCCTTAACTTCCATTTTGCAGTGTTACTATTTTTTTGGAACACCTAGTAGGGAAGAAATTTCACAAACTGAATTGTTGCTAAAAAATTCAGCGATCTCTTTAGGGCGACCTTTTCTTTCCTAGCTGTATGGCTAGGTGCTTCATTTTAAACACCTGCCCATATGTTGTACTCTACTGCTGCTCCGTGTAAAACTATAGTCAAGTGTAAAACTCACTTGGCTGACACTGTTTGTGTGTAGAAGAAGTATAACTTACAGGTGGGAAAATGGCTTTTTAACCTTTTTTGGGGAGAAAGTCACCAAACTTCTGAAGTGTTTTTAAATCAGGTTTGATTTCCATAAATGTGTTTTCTATATCCCTGTGGCCAAAGAAAAATGATGAGGCTTCCTCCACATTCATTTAGATACTGATTTCAATATAACTACACAGAGAAAAGTGGTAAAAAATTGCTTCTTGAAGGACTTTGGTGGGGCTTTTTGTGTCTGAAATTAGTATAAAAGGATATTCGCTCTCGTTGCCATCAGACAGATCAAGACACTTGGCTAATTGGGGTTTACTTGTACATGCTGACCTCATTATTTGAAACTTGGCAATGTTTATTGTGGGCATACACGACTCGAACAGTGTATAAATTACATCAAATTCGAAAAAAAAATATCAGGATCTAACTGGCTATATTCAGATGTAAGCACACATTCAGTTTAGTGGGTGTGCTTTTGATGGCCACCTCTGTGAAAACGAGTTGAATGGGGAAAGAAAATAAAAATAAAAACAGGCTTTGGCTGCCTGACACGATAAACTACCTTGCTTATTAAGATTGTCTTAAGCAACTATATAATAACAGCCATAATAACATTTATAAAGGCATTCAAATATTGGAAGCTATTAAACATCAGTGTGCCAAACAGCACATGAGCAAAACAGGAAAATGGGAAAGTGTGTGAGGAGGGATGGGGGAGGGGGGGGTGGTGTCTTACTAATGGATTGTGATAGCCGCTGACAGGAAAAAGAAAGGAGGAGGAGAAGCAACTTCCTGGATGGAGACAAAGTGATTCTTGATTTGACAGCAGGAAAGCATGTGCTTAGCTGAGCACACTTTGTACCCTGGAGTTAATTAGGGAGGAAAAAAGTAAAGGAAAAGAAAATTAATAAAAGATGACAAGGAAAAAAAACAGCAGCTGAAATCCCTCCCAAAAAAACAAAACAAAAAACAGCTTTTAAATGGAAGAAATAAGCAAAAAAAACCATCAAATCCTGAATGGTAGATCTGCATAGAGATGAAGCATAAGTGGCATTTACTCCCAGAAAGAAAGGTTAAATGTGTTAATTTAATCACCAGTCCATGAGTTCTCACCGCTCCTTTACAATAAACATGTTTAGTATTTCCAATGCCAGCTGCTTTTTAGGGTGTAATGGCTTTTATCAAGTTGTGACACACATAATACACTTGACACACTGTGCTAATAATGAGCCATCCAATAAAAAGGTCAACAGCTTTTATTCAATTTGCAAAAAAAGAAAGAAAAAGAAGTAAACACAAAACAATGCATGCAGTAAATAACTCAGTGGTTTGTGTGTATGTATGCCAGGGAGCATATCTTGTGTATAATAATTAGGCCTCCAGTGGAATTTGCCTTTGTTCTGCACTCCACTGTACTTATATGCTGCTTTTTAACAACAGCAGCTCCACAAAGGGCTGTACATTTTCCCCTTACACACACTTACGCTCTCAGGAGGGAGTAATTAAACTTTTTCCCTAACGATTCCCAAGATGATTCAGGAAACAATTATTGTGCGATATTCTGTTTTTACAAGGATGCTCTTATTTTGTCTCGTATCATAAACTCAGGGCACTCCTTTTCTTTAGAGCATGTGTTGATCCAGATATATCACTGCTCAAAACAAACTAAGGGAACACTTGATCATCACAATACAACACAGAGTCAGTTACACTTCAGGGAAATCAGTCTGTCCAGTTAGCGTAACCCATAATGAATCAATTTCACCTACTTTGGTGCAAACAGAAGCGACTGCGGAGGCAACAACAGGACAATAGCCCAAAAAGGAATGGCTGTGCAGGTGGTGACTACAGACCATTGTCCTCTTCTCATCTTTCCTGATTGATTTTTCCTAGTGTCCTTGTTATTACAGGTGTGAGACGGTACCTGCAGCTCATTCAGGTGGCACAGATAGTGCAGCTCCGGGCAGTTTGCTGTGTCTCGCTGCACAGTCTCACTGTGCGAAGAGGAACAGAGGAAGCCCGAGAAGTTGACCTCCTGCAGTTGACTCCTGCATGTTTTCTGACCAAACTGTCACACTCAGACTCCGTGAGCACGGCATGAGAAACCAATTTCCTTAAGTGGGAACTGTGCCCCACGTCTTGCAGCTCAAACAGCACTTATGAGACAGCACAACTGGCAGATCCAACACCAATACCCTGCTCTTTTCATAGATGAGAGCAGCTTCACACTGTGCACATGTTTCACACACATGAAAGAGACTATATGGTAAGATCATCATTTGACACTGGGTCAGTGATGGTCCGGGGAGGCATCAATGGTCACACAGACTTCCACATTAGCCAACAGTTCCCCGACTGCTGTTAACGATGAAATCCTCAGAGCTTGTAGGCAGTTTCTGGAATATAAAGGGACTCAAGCTACTGAGCAGCCCTCACATTCCCTAGTCCTGAATCCCAATGAGAATCTCTGGAACATCATGTATCAATAAATCAATAAATAGTATAACAGAATGTCCAGGAGCTCACTGATACCCTAATCCAGGTCTGGGAGGAGATTATAATATAGAATTAAAACACAGCTCAGCAACAAAAAGCAGAGGACTTCAACCAATGAGACTGTGGTTTGTGATCCTCGTAAAACAAAAAGTAACCAGAGAATCAATATTTTTAGACACAGCAGACTTACTTTCATATGAAAAAAGAGAGAAAAAACAACACAGTTGGAGTTATAGTGGCCTTGCTGACAAAAAGCCATTCATTATCACATCATAGGAAATATCAACACAGTGATAGATTCTGCAGTCTTTGCCGCTCCCTCCCTGAAGCCCAAACTCACTCAATACACGTCTAATTCATCATTTCAACATCAACCTTTTTTTTCATAATCGACCTTTATCCTGTTTTCTGTGTGTAAAAGTTATTTGTAAAAAATATTTTTTATGAATAAAGATAAACTGAGAATCTAAATGAAAACAGTTTGCAGCAGTTTTGACTCCCATCTGTCAAACTGAGTTCTATCGTTTACGCTCTCCGTCTCTGCCAAATATTTAAAGTTAAAACATAAAACTTTTCTATTCCATCTCCATCCCCACAGTGCAGAGAGGTAGCTGATGGGTGAGATCATTTGAACAGCAATCCCACACTTTGTTCCATAACTTTAAAGACAATCAGGGATACGAGAACAAACAACTCCAAAAGCTCATCAAACATTAGGATAAAACCATGTAGTCACAAAACAACTGACTTTGAAGTGAAGATTAAACATGTCACGCTGCTTATCCGACAGTAAAAACAATGCAATGTACTCCACCACAACTACATTCAGGCAATATGGCCATTTGCACTTTAGCAGCATTCTTAAATATGACTTAGAAATAACTCGTGATCTCTGTTTGTTCCACTCAGCTGTAAAATATGGATTTAGCGTCAGAACGCATCACTAATAAAACCTGCCTCGCATTTAAATAAATGCAGCATTTTAAAGCGATGTCTCATTTGTACATTCAACAAACTGGTGGGTAAATATAACCACCTTTATATATCCATTATCCATAATCAATATTTAAAAGCAGCGATGATGGCATCTGGCTCATTACTAGGTGAAACATTAAACAGAGAAGTCATGCAGGGAGAGGGCCTTGGGCTTCGCGTTTGACGACTCAGACTCGAGTTAATCAGCAGTTCAGAGAAGCCCTGTTAGCTGCACAGAGGGCAAAATCAAATATGTCAGTACTTACACAAATGATACTGTCAAAGGAGCTCATTAGTGCACTCAAATGTATTGATGAAAGAAATGAAATGCAACCTCTGGGTTTCTGGGGTCTATTGCCAAATTCATACCATCAAATCTGCTCTCGAGTTTTTAATCATTTAGAAAAACATTCTTCTTTGACAAATCTGTTTTTAGTCCTCGAATGACCACTGGCAAAAACCAAAAAGGGACCGTTAATCTTGAGAAGAAAAGCTACCTGAAAGATTCCAGACTCACCTCTGAACGCGAGACGGAGGAGCAAAGACTCCATGTTTTGGTGGGCAGGTGAAGTACCTCACTCCTCCCACTGACCCGTCATTTTTACCGCTCGGCTTGTCCAGTTCGATGCCCAACCAGAGTCCTGCACAGAGACCGGAAATCAACACTGTCAAGAGGCATATTAATAAATGAGCAACACACCTTACAATAAAAACATAATTTTAGACTGGCGACACCAAACCACTTCTTAAAAAATGACTGAATGATTGAAAAAGATCCCAACAACTGCTTTTATTTTACGGTACGCTCCCATCATCCCTTTCACCAGATATAAGCTTCTCTCTCTGGCTGCCCCTGAGGCTGCTTCTGCTGGAGTTGGTTACTCGGCTCCTGTTACAGACGCTTTCCTAAAAATCAAATGTTCTTGCTTCCTGTGGTTCAAATACAATTATTTACAGTAGCCAAGGTTTCTCCAAGAAGGATATTTGGTTTCCAAGTGTTTCTTTAATTTGCTTTTAGCATTATTTAACTAAACCCAACATCAGTCTACTGCCCAGTGGCATTCTTGGCTCAGCTGACGCCATAAAACTGGGAGCTTTACAGTAAGTCCTCCTGGTTTTGTGTGATTTTATCTCCACACAAATCCATCTTCCTGAGGATGTCCGACTTGTACAAATGTGATAAAATAAGATTTTGTTATTTCATTTTAATAGCTATAATGATAATAATATTTAACTGACAAAATCACTACACCTAGCTCACAGTACACCATTTGGGAACAATATATTGGAAAACTCTAAATAGGAGAGTTTGCCCTAAATTAGGACATTCGGCAGAGGCGATATTTCACTTCCATCTCAGGCAGCTCCTAAATAAATAACTTTTTAGCTCTTAAACATTCAATCACTGTCCTGTAAAATGATGCAACTCCTCAATGTGAGCCAGAAAGTTCAGACAGTGTTTCTCCTTTCTCTTTACGAGGGCCTTAAGACACCTCGCAAGTGCCAGATGAAGGTATAGCCAGAATTCTAAAAATAAGTCAATCTGCTGTGAAGTATCCAGCAGCTGCTGTTGTTTTTAGTATGGAAGCGCAGCGCTCAGTGCAGTGAGATAACAACGCATCGCTAACACTGATTTAAGAGTATCAAAGGAAACTTAAGACTGAAACCCCTTCAAACGTGATCCTCGGTGCTGTGAGATACATCACTATTTATTCATACATGACTAGTGCTGGGCCAGAACTACTACCTAAATATTAATGAATACTGTGAGCTGTTTTCTGTTTGGGTTTCAATGGCTTTTTGCTCAGCAACAGCTTCTTCAAATCTAATTTTTTTTTGTCCGCCAAGTATCTTCAGTTGCACTCAAGGATTCCCTCTGCAATAAGTTGGGAATGAGAATGCAGCTGAGTTCATCCAAGGTGAAAGACAAGAGCATAACAGAGCTTCACTTTATCTTTATCTATGTGAGTCATCTGCAGAGAATGAGTTCTCAAAAGATCCACAAAAGTTCAGCAATTCAAGGCAAAACTGCTCCATCTTGATTGGGTTCATTTATTCATGTTATTTCACTGTGAAACCCCAAAACTCTGGTTTTAATTTTTGAACAGGTGGTCTTTTAGCCATCATGTTAGGTTTACACTCAACTCTTGTCCTTTCTTTGGTTGCGTTTCAATGAGTTTATCCCAAACTACTCACTAAAAATACCAGAATATCACTTCTATACAGGACAGGCACATTAAACAAAAGAAAACTGTGGTAACTTTAATTCTTTATGACTGCCCTGAAAACAGCAAAGTAAGGACAGGCATGGTTTATTAAAAGGATCATTAATATTTAAAGCTTTTAAGATTTCTTTGTTAAAGTTCTTTCCAAATTCAAGGTGTCATGTACCCAAAAAGTTTTTTCTACTTAATTCCATTATTTAATTCCAAGCACACGTTTTCCTCAGTATGCTATAATTCATTCATATACATGGATTCCAGTGTAGCAATGTTTACTGTTGTCGCCTGAAAGAAAAGAAAAGCTGCACAACATAAAGCACAATACCACTGCCACTGACTTAAGGTACTTTTTTAAGGAAATTCCACAATAATGAGACTTTTATCAGCTGTCCTGTCTATATCCAATACACCCAAGTTATTGTAGTTTTGCATTTTCTAATTAGCTTTTATTTTCAATAAGGCATCCTTTGGAGTCACTGCAGTGATGTTTTGCATTTGACCCATGTCAAATAAAGCCAATTGTTTAAAAAAAACAAACAAATAAATAAAAAAAACCCTTGACATTATATTTAAATCCAAAATCCAAAGCGAGCATCTCAACCTCTCCACCTAAACAGGCGGACTTGGCTTCTATAAAATGCGTCAGCTAATGCGTCGTGGCAGTGTCACCGCACAACATCTTGCGCGCATCCTGGCCATGCCAGTCACCTTTGACACAGCGAAGGTATTTCGCACCACAGGAACATTGATTGAGAATATTGATCATTTACACTGGAAAGTTCACACTAATTTGCATCTTACAATTTGTGAATAAAGCTGATGAGTTAATAAGCTGAGAAAGACATTTTTCTTAATAATATCAGAATGTGATTAATGTGCTTTGCAGCTGATGTGATAAATGCCAGCATCAAACGCTGAATAATAGCCTCATCATAACATCATCCACTGGTTAGTCCTGCTTTGAAGCCTCCATCCAGGGATGGGTTGGACTGAGAAACTAAGGACACTGTATGCTCAGCGACTTGTCACTTACAAATTAGCCACATTGTAAATCATGCTCTGCTTTATCATTTATTATGACACTAACAGGTTTATAATTTAGAAGACGAACAATGAATGTTGTATTAAATGATATCTACCTTTAATAATTTTGCTGAACTGCGATCTCACAAAATACAAACTAAACCCATCTTTTATGTAGAGCACATGTGTTTGAGAAAATGTGTTCGACCTGGAGCAAAGTTAGTTTTTCCGTAGAACTGGACCACACCAGTTCTCTGACCGACTACCAGCACCCTCTCCCCGAGGCGCACCTCAGAGCCATCACACAGGGAGCTGCTGCCTGAGGGGGTTCGGCTTCGAAAACCTGCGAGGAAGAGGAAAACCATTTGTTAGCTTTGATCATCATTTCTCTCAATTTCACGCGGCTGAGTCTGCTTAATGATGGGAAATCATGAAATACAGTACTATGAGATTATTAGACCTGCAGTGGTGCCAGCAGAAGAGCGGAGGGCTGGTGAAGGTGTTATTCTGGGACTCGGGGAAACACGCTCCCTTCGTTGCCTGGCAGGAAGCCGTTGCCTGGGCAGCGGACGGGGTCGAGCGCCCGGTCCCTGTCGAGAGTCCAGGGAAGACGACGAAGAGGAGAGAGAGCGGGAGAGGACGCCTGTGGGTGCAATGCAGAAACAAGAAAATAAGAGAAGGAACCCCTCAAAAAAATCTAATGAAATGGCCAAAGCAAACTCAATAGCTCACATTAATAATTAATTCACACCAAGACAGCCATACTGCCACACACACGCTACTCATATATCAAAATGGCTTATCAACTGTTGCATCTAGGCTTAGCTGGGACATTAGCTGTCTACATTATTATCCACTTTATCTAAAAATCACACGGCACCAAATGCCTGCTTCTCCTCTTAATAATGAATCCACCATCCCTCCATTTGGACCTATATCAGTAACTCTAATGCCACTGAGATAATGAAGCTCAGTCTATTATTCATTTTCCATTTTATTCTTCCAAGTGTGACAGTGCCTACAGCAGCAGGATCTTGGCAATTACCACTTTATTATTATTATTTTTTTGCCTAACAACTAAGCAGCAGCATCACATCAATCTAAGGTAGCACACATCAAATGAGCTCAGTCTTCTGCAGTTGCATGTACCATTACCAAGCTCCAACTAAAGGGCAACATGCTAATCCCCGCCCAACACTGGGGAATGACATGGAAGACGAGGATGCCGGATTTCGCTCTTAAGAAGCTATTTGGACGCTGGACCTCATTAAGCTTTTAACTTTCACAGACCTTCACAGGCCATTAGTTCATTAAGTGCCCGACTCTTGGAAGCTAATTGATTAAATCAGTGCCAGAATGCTTTAAGAAGGGAAGATTCAGCTACAAAGTAATTGAAACCTGGAAAGAAATGTGAGAGAAACTTGTCAGCCTTTCCCAAAACTTGTTTTCAATTGTCAGCCTTGGGTAGTTTGTCTCAGCACTGATTTTAAAAAGAGAAAAAGAAAAGAAAAAGAAAAGACAGTTGTTGTTTCTGTCATTTCTCTGTGCATGCTTCATGCACAGAGAACACTGTATGGAGGAATTTATGCAGCACTTGCTTATGCATTATACACAATTGTTTATTAAAAGCATCGCATTAATTCACATGGGGCAGTACTTTGTTTAAAGAGACACTGACACAGATGGATTAGGATGCTGGATTCAAGTATTAAGGTGTACAGACACAGATGAGGAAGCGGGATTTGAACAATTCCCCCAGCTTCTGCTGAAGCTCAAATACATCCCCACACTACATTCTCAGATAGGAAGTGCATTAAAGCCAGCTCAGCTATAACTCCAGTACCTGTCTTTACGGTTGAGGTGTCGCCCTCTGTGTCTTGATGAGGACCAGATGCACTTTTTTGATTATCAGGTGTGTTTTTAACAGAAGGAGACAAACCTTTCAACCCACACACACACAAAAGAGACACAAGAGCATTATTCATCAGATAGCAAGGTTGGTAAATAAAAGCCATATTGACAGCTGGAAATTGTAGTAAGATTGTCTAGTCAGACAGGTTAAATTGGCTGAACTAAGGAACCCATCAATCTGACTGAATAATCTGCACTGGTGTCACACTGTATCCGTTTAAGGACGTGCCTCAGCAACCTGATTGCCAAAAAAAGCACTTATACTGAAAACAACATAGGTGGAACTTTGTCAACAAAGTCGGAGCTCTTTGCATGTAAAGCAGCCCTCCAAATGGACAAATGTCGGGTCAATTTGTGCAAACCCTGTGCAAAACACACGGGGTTGTAGTCTCAAGATCGACCGGTTGATATGCTCTTATCCAACCAAATTCTCATTTTCGGCTGCCAGTGTTACTTCCATGTGGAGAAAAGTGGTGCATCAATAGCCCACATTACTTCTGGCAGCAGGGCGAATAATCTACCGTCGCAAAAGGGAGGAAAAAAAAAAAGAAGAAGAGGCAGCGATGTTGAAACTGTGAACTTGCCAAAACTTGCTTAATTAGTGTTCAAATGAACTGAACTTGTACTCTGAGTCCGCTCCAAACAAACTGACACCAGCTGTCAATTAGTTTCCTGGTTGCTAGTGTGACTGCACTTTGTTCAAACAAATAACCAAAAAGTCAAGCGTGAACTTTTCCTCACCCACCCTCACCGATGGTAAATCAAGTGGTTGAAGAGTAGGTAAGATTTCAGTCGACCAAGATTTGGTTTTGTTGATTTGAGCCCTAGAAGGGCAGTTTATGAAGTCTAACAAATTACAGGAAATAAGGAGCATTTTAAATGAGGAGAATTTTAAATGAGGAGTCTATGAAGACACACAGTGCAGCACTGCGTTAAAGGCAGAGCCAAAAATGCCACACTGAAAAGATAAGGCACGCGGAGGGAAGTGAAGAAATGCAAATACGGGACAGCATGACATTGCAGAGTATAAATGATACATGAATACTGAAGCTGACTTTTCATTTACTGCGACACACAATCAAATTATTTTTTTTAAAAAAACAAACAAAAAACAGACAAACATGCTGAGACAAGCACTTGTGTGCACACAAAGGCCTAAATGACAGTGAACACCAAAGAACTTCAAAAGGAATCTTAGACAGATTCAACACAGAAAAACAGCATTTCCTGCAGAAGTACGTGTAATTGTGTTTTAACAACCTTTTAGCAACAAACTGTAATTTTAAGCCTCTTATATCGTTTGCTGACTTTAAATATATCTGCTCTTTATTCAACACTTTGTTATTTTTATGGTGTGGTATCCGTCTGGGAAAATATCATCATAATGATTACACCGCTCTCCGTCCACATATCCATTTTCTATTGCTTATCAAGGCCTGGGTCACAGTGGCAGCCTAAGGAGAGATTTCCAGAACTCCCCATCCAGACCCTCAGCTCTGATAGGGGAATACAAACATATTCCTAAGTCAGCTGAGAGACATGATCCCTCTAGTGTGTCCTTGTGTGTGTCCAGGGGTCTCTTTCCAGTTGGATACACCTGAAAAACCTCGTCTAGGGATTCCAGAAGGAATAAACATGCATGCAGGAGAAAAAAAAGGCAACTAGACACTTTGGGCAGGGGAAACACACCCCAGCCCCAACAGGGAGTCAGACCTGGAGCGTGCGCTTGTTGGTGACCGGCTGGTGGTCAGGCCTTCCCCCCCTGAGCCCAGCTAAACCCAGCTCAAATGAGCCACTTGGGACGACCCCCCCTGTGGGCATAAGGAGCCATACAGTAGGGATCCAGTGTACTGTGGATGAGGGAGTAATCGAAGGCAGGGGCTTGACAGTCTAATTCCAGGCTTTTAAAACTAAAAACTGACTGTATGGATATTACCAACATGAGGGACTTTGTTTATAATAGACAATATCAACCAACATCTGTGCATAAACACATTTAATTTCTAATGAGGATTCAACAGGTACATAAAACTGTCTCATTTTTCTTTCTAGTCACCAACAGGACGCCCGTGTTTAAGTTTTACATTGCTCTTTGAAAAGTCATTAGAAAAATCTCAAATCAACCTGGTATTTATTGATTGCCATTTCAGTTAACATTTAGGGGGAGCTGGGAAATGCTCCCTTCAGAGACAGAGTTTGTGTCTTTCCTCTGAACTGCAGAAAAGAGCCTACATTCCAACTCAGAATACCAAACATTTCTTGTCACTTGACCTTTAGCTTGCAGGGACCTCCTGGTAGATAGAGCTATCTATCCCTTCCACATACACATAGTGGCATTCACTTCAAGTGGCAGACTGCAGCACAGACTGAGGCTTTATGAATTAAGCGGCGGTGGCTTTGTGCAGTTGTCTATGTTCTCACCACCCTTTGAGGCCTGAGTTACAGTTGACACACTCCAAGAGGGGCCAGCCTGGCATTCTGCCGTGTCTGTCTCCCCAGGTTAGCGAGACAAGGCAGTTCCACAAAGACCCGTTCAATCTATAGATAAACACGAGCCAGCAGCCCGCACTGCAGATCCAATGGGACAGTAACACAGGTGGCTCGACAAAGCCCTGAAAACTAAGTGTGTGGTCATAAATTAGTCTAGTTCTCTGGGCTGTATGAAGCTGTAGACACACATGGCCTCACATGCCTTGCATGGTACACAAAACACTCACATGCACTTTGTGATGAATGGCTGCCAGCCTATCCAGCCTGTCTATGCCATAGTTATTAAATCCTGCTTAATTGGACTATCAATCACCGAATTCTAAAGGCCTCTCAGGTCTGCAATTCCAATCACGTCCAGTTCAAGTGGCCTTCAAAACCTCTGAGTATTACACCACCCACAACAATACAGCTATAAGCCGCGTGAGTAGCAAAACCCAAAAACCATACCAAGACACAGCTTTTACAATGGCGTAGCGCATTTACTGCAAATGTCAACGGTAAGGAACCATCCGAAGACTGAGAGCACCAAGTTATGTCAGCAGTCAGCAATTTTTGCCTTATCCTTTGGCACTGGTTCCGAATCCATTTTTCAAGCTATTCAGAATAAGATTAATAAGATTACTATGAAAGCACAGATGCAATAAATCCATCCATGTAGTGGCATGGCTCATACCAGGTAGGAACGTTGAGAAGGACTATTTTTTAGCACAAAAGAGAGGCTGAAGTGATATCTGCAGCTGATGGCATCATCTGAACACTGTGGGGTGAGTTAGTTCTCCCACAGTAGGCTAAAAGGTGCTCACGTCAGTAGGGGCATCAATTTTGGATGTTGAATGAGTGTGTCACTACAAAATCTACAAAACAACAAGTAAATATTTGACTAAACAGAAGCAAAGCCAATAAACATATGGATTGCTTTTCTTTTTTGGCAAGAAAATATTAATGGAGGCAACTATGATAACTTGACAGTGCCTCTTTATTACTACTCTGCTCTGACTTTTCTTAAGTGATGAAAACTATAATGTTCAAATACTTTAACTGACTAATCAATCCATGAATACAACTAACATTAAAGCTCACCTGTTTTTTTCTCTTTACAGAAACGCCACTTCTTCGATTTTTGGATCATTTAAACCAGGGGCTCCATCTACGAACCAGCAATCATCTGGTCCCACAACAAAGGGGCACCATCATCTGAAACTACACTATAATAACCAAACTTCACTCTGAGCTGTTGGACTTGATTGCAGTTTTTTTTTTTTTTTTTTTGGACTACCCTCAGTCTTTCACCTTTATTGAATTCAATTTAGTTTTTGCCTTCAGTCTTTAATAGATCAAAATCTGCCAATAAATAAATGCTTAGTGTCAATGCAGCAGCAATATTATGCTGCTGCTGAATGTTATTACCTCTACGTTTTGAAAAATTAAACTCCCATTTGCAAATATATTTTACTTTTAAATGTTTATGATATTAGTCATATAACAGAGAAGGATTATGATCACCAAAATCACACATTGTGCATTTCATTTAGTGAAACAATGGAGTAGCAATGAAGTCAGTTTCAACTGTCCTAAACCCCCTAAAGTAAGAGGGCTCCGAAATGTCAGTGGCTTCAGTAATAATGTATTTGGAACTGTGTAAATGACTAATGCTGTCATTTGAAAATATTTGTTTTCTATGAAGTTAGCACTGTTCTGTTGATTTTTTTAATATGAAATAAAGTATCCAGGGGACTGTACATTAGTACCTGTGGCATGAGGGAATGCCTGCCCTTGTAAAACCTTTTTCACCTGCTCTAATAAACGTTCACACACATCGCTGCCCCAGGGCTCACCCAGCTAGTCAGACTCCCCATCTTTGTAGTTCAGGTTTTGATCAATTTAAGCCTTTTTTATTAGAGTATTTTATGGCAGAAATCCTGAGGTAAGACTTAATTTCAAAAACAACGCTACCATCACTGTCTTTGTCGCAGTGTTTAAGGAGGTCTGTCAGGACCTGAGCACAACTTCAGTCATAGGAACAAAACCATATAACCATAGAACAACATACAAACAAACCAAAGCTCGCTCAACAGACACGTCATTCAACTGCTGTGACTTCTATCTACAAATTAGAAGGTTGTATAAACAAGATCAAGCGCACTGCAGACCCAACACTGATTATCTGAATTTAGCAGTAACACTTTATCGCTTGTTTCTCACCTGTGTTAATCTTGGAAGTAATCCGAGACAGGTCGATGCGACGAGGGGGACGCACGGGTGTAGACTTCTTTGTAGTGCTGGTTTTATGTCTTTCCAAAGGTTTGCTTATCTTGGACAGTGGAGCAAAAATTCCTATAAAAGTAGAAAAGGCTCTAAGCATAACCAAGTAAGAATGTCATCACTGACGAGACACAGAATGAGGATAATTTAAATACATAAAAGGGCAGCATGAAAGAGATTTTCTGTGCCAGGACACATTTTAAGTGTTGAAAACAGAATGAATTTACTGACATTTGGCCAAAAGGTCAAATCTTATTTCCTATGGTTAGATCAGACGCCACTGAAAAACTGACCAGACAATTTAAAAGGTCCAGGAAACGATTATGTTATTATGTGAACTGCAGTTAGTGTGTTGCTGCTCATGTCTGAATGCAGGAGAACACATAAAAAAGTCTTGTTTGATCGTTCAAGTTAGCTTTGTACTATTACACTATTTAATATGGGCTCAAAACATAAAAGCTACACTTTTAGAGCCTAAACAGTTGGTAATCCAAGTTTCTAATCTAAATAAGGGAGCAGTTGTGTGTCATTGTTTTTGCTTTCAAGCACCGGGGCGCGACCTACCATGTTTGTTTCGACAGTTGAAATACTGAACACCTGCTACCGAGCCATCGTTCTTCCCCTCTGGTTTGTCCAGTTCCACTCCGGCCCACAGGCCACCGGAGAACTCGGTGCTGCCGCAGAACCGCAGAGTTCCAACCTGTGTTAATAAATGTATGTACCACAGGAGGTCAAATAGAAAATATGGAAAACGTCAATAAGAAACAAAATATTCACTAAAAGAACTGGAACCAGCTCTGAGCACTGGCTTAAAGATAAGATACGAGTTTTGATTAGCAAACCACACAACTTGGCACAAAGTATTTCCTGGTACAGCCTTAGAGAAAAGCATACAACACACACACTACAGTGGTAGGAGCCTTCAAAAAGAAGAACAGGGGCAATAGAAGGTGGCTAGTTGTGTACATCAGTGTGTACACATTAAGAATATCAGAAGAGGCGATTAATCAAATGCTTTTACTTCTGAGTCCTAAAACAGTAAGCTCCCACAGGTGATTAAGTATACAGCCAGATCCACTGCATTATCATAGACCGAAGAACCATAAATCTGGTGTTCACAGAGAAGCTGGTCATGACAGAAAATCAGCAGTAAACTGAAATGAAATTATGCATTTTGAAGCACATTGTATAATCCCAGATGGTAGAGTTACTTACAGTTTGCAAATATGAGACATGAGTTTGAAGAGCTGGAGCTCGTTGTTCTAATGTTTCTCCACTACACAATAAACTGCTGCCATCAATACCACTGGGCACTAAAGCCAGCCAACATCACTTATGTTAACGGTCTTCCCACACTCACCGACTTTAACTCATCAAATGGTAAATGTCAGAAACCTTAAAGCTTGGGTTTACTTGCATAGACAAATGCAAGAAATTCAGACGTCTTTGACTCAAGAAAAACTCCCCCAGTGGCTGTTTGCAGGTTATTTTCACAAATTCACACTTCCATAAAAGTATTAGGACTTCAGTAACACCGACCCTTTCAGCATGATCTCTCCCGTGGCCTAATAAAATTGTACAATTTTAACTCATGAGCCCTTAGAATGGAAAAGGTGCTCCCTAATCTAATAAGAGTCAATTTTTAAGATATCTTTCATAAAAGTGGAGTTATTTAAAGAATGACTACAAATCTTTTTGATGTAATGGGGCCTACATCATTTTTTTTTTTTTTAAAGTTCAACAGCACCACTTTAAATACCAAGTTTGTTTTTCAGTGAGTTTGTTGTCTGAGCACACTCATTACTCCCTCTTCAATGAGGAAGGGTTATGAGAAGGGGCCATAAAGGGTATCGTGTGCCTTACAGACTGGGCACATTTATTCAGTATAGGGGTATTTAAATAAAACGGACTTTACTTATGAAGTCTAAGATTATTTGTGCAAGGGTAAAGGTGTCACTGCAAAAATTTCATTACTTTTTAAATTTCATTACTTTCAATCATGTTGGATGTTAGGTGTCTGCAGAGAGGTAATACTGAAAGAAGTAATAGGTAGCAAGAGGTAATTGAAGAGTTTTAACTTACAAATCGTGCAACTCACATCAGCTATAATGTCATGGCTTACACGGATGGTTTGTGAAACAGATCTCCTGAGATTTAGAGCAGTAAAAAGGATATTCCATTTAACAAAGCTCAATTTAATTCCTTCTATTAGATATATCACTGTTTGCCATTTTTCATTACTCCGGTCGTCTTCACGCGACACTCTTTCAGCATGAGGACAAAGAAACTTAGTAAATACTCTACTGTGTGAGAAATGGATGCAGTTCCAGAAGTACAGAGCAGACCCCATAACTGTCAAAAAAAATTGTCTTCGGGGAAGAAAAATGGAAAAGCTGTTAAGTATTAGTGATGTTGAATTACCTATGACTGCCATAAAGTGAGGTAATTTTGTGCCCATGGCACTGCACTCAGTGTCTTTCACCTGCTTTGTTAGGTCACATAAGGTGGACTGGGCCCATGCTGTCAGCCCGATGATTTCAAATTAAAACACAAAGCACAAAGAGAAAGATTTCTGGGGTCCTCATTTAATTTTAGAGCAGAGACACCATGTAGCAAATTGTCAGAGCTGAACAGTGCAATGAACTCAATTAGAAAAATGAATTGTATTTAACCTATGGGGCTAAATACCCTTCTTATAAAAGTGTGATTCATTTCAAAAGGATTGCACATGGCTTAAGGTCCCAGCATGGTCCTGCATTGGTAGTCTGTAGGTGCTGTGCACACGTATTCACATGCTGTCACTGGGAGACTGTACAATGTTAAAAGAAATGTGGATTTTTTTTTAGTACTTTGTTCTCGCGACCGAGCCAAAGTATGAAAACGCGTACACACAAAAAAAGAAAAAACGACTTCTTTGTAGCAAATTGAAACTGCTGTAACTGTCCTTTTTAACCATCAGTGCTTTTTTCGGTCTTTGATGTTTCATATGTCTTTATTTCAGCATTACCTGGTCAAGCCAAGCCATCTTTTTAACCAATCAACATTCAACTATGCACAGCATCATCACTGTCAGGCTATGTGCTACTGGCTTTTTGGATGTTGAATTCCCATGGACTCTCCCTGTGAGGAGCCAAAGAGCTATGAGAACTGAAACCAACACAGTACCATGAATCCTATTTTACAAAACTGCAAGGTTACTGATTAGGCTAATGAGTAACACTGCAGAGCTAATGGCAACAATACAGAAATTCAGAGCTTTTATGCCATTACTCTCTTGCCCTCCCCCTTAGGACCAAAATCTGTACATGCATCTTTGCCATACTGCCTTACTTAACTGGTTAAGAATTAATTGCATCCGTATATTTATTTTTACTTATTATACAGTGATGTTATGTGTCATACTGTTACCGCTTTGCCATTATTAATCACCTAAACTGGTGGTTTGTTGCATTTTTTCCCCTCTTCCTTTAGACATTACTTGTACAGTACTCTTCACCACATATTCTTTATATCATGAAGACAATGTTTTTTTTTCTTTTCTTTTCTGTACTTTGACAATTTGTTGCCAATTAATGCCTTCCCACAATATATCTGTCATTCCTCACACCCACACTTCAACATCCATACTTTTCTATCTTAATGCAGTGTGCTGTATAGCTGCGTTATAGTTACACTGTATGTGTTAGAATTATGACTAAAAAAATAACTAAAGAGGACAGGGCATTTTTTAAATGCTAAGTATAATTACACTGTGACTAGTCAACAGATTTTGTATAAATGCTTTTAATTACAGCGCTGCTACGTTTACAGTTGAACTCATTAGACATTCTCACTTCTACAAAGAAACAGCCAGTACGGCTCACACTGCCGCCTGTGAACTTGGACTGGGTAAGAGTCGGTGAATAGAAAAGAATGACTCGCAGACAAAGAGCATGAGCACATGCATTTGTAAAACTTCTAATACTGATACCAGGCACCGGAGATGAACATGCTCAGATGAATGTTGATGATGTGCCAGAGTGATCTGATGGCCATAACCGAGAGTGCTTGATGGATTCCCAAATGGTGTTGCTTAGCAACTGGAAATTATTTTGTCTTGGTTGAAAATGTAACCAAAGCTTCTTAACTTTGGCTACAATGGACTACGGCACCGGTGCATGGCACTAATGTGATGCGGGATCCATGCTATAAAGACCTGGACTGTTGGATTGATGGAGATGTTGCTTAGTAAATGCAATACAGATTCTATATGTGCATTTATTACTGGTACACAGATATTAATAACCTTGGCCTGGCCAATCTGTTCTATTCTCTGATTGGCATAGAAATCTCCAATAACCAATACCATTACTAACTGGGGTGGTGGTGGTAGTATTGTGTTAATGTGTATCCACTTAAGCAGCACCATCCAATTGGGTTCTGCTGACAGACGTTTATTTCAAAATGAGCGGCGATAGCACGCCAGTCAAGGCAATTTTTAAAAATCTAATTTCTCCAGTTGTGCTTTAAATTAATATGAGTATTATAATAAATTGAATCTGCCTCATTATAATTAGATATTGCAAAACCACACGAGCAACACAGGTGTGCCTGGGTACGCACACAGGTTCACACCCCGACTTCTGTGCTGCTCTGAAATGAATGCGTGTGTAGAGAGGCTACAGCAACCCATCATAAAATAGCAGGATATTTCTGACTGCTGGACTGATTTTTTTAAAGCTAAGGCTTAATGTAACTGTGCATTTGCAGAGACACTCAGGCTACGTTCACACTGCAGGTCTTGATGCTCAATTCCGATTTTTTGATCAAATCCGATTTTTTGTCTGCTTGTTCACACTACAAATAAAATGTGACAGCAAACGCGCTCTAGTGTGAACCCTCAAAGCGGCCCGCATGCGCAAAAGAAGACGTCACACACGACGCGCTCTGTTTCTACCCAGACCAAACACTATTGTTTGACTGATGGCCGTTAATATAAAGACTTGTTTCTGACTTTACGTTTCCCAATTTTGTTATTTACAAATAGCCTAATAATTATCCGTATTGCTGTTTTAGAGGAGCGGTGCTTCAAAGGATAGTTGCAGATTTCTGTCAGAATCTGCAGATTATACAGTACAAATAAAATGTTCACGTTTCTCCAACATTGTCTTCCCAACATTTTCACTAACATCTACACGGGATGGGCAGGAAGCGTTCACGATGTCTTCTCGGGCGCTGATAATTGGCGTGGCCTCAGTTACGGTCTCCTTAACTCCTCTTTCTACCAGGTGTTTGACATGAAATACTGTGGGTGGGACTGAAAGGTGGAGAGAGCAGGAGAGAAAAGTGAGAGATTTTACAGAGGAAGAAAAAAAACTGGATCACATAGTTGAATCATATATTAAAGGTAAATAAGCAGAGACGCAGCAAGTATTTTGTCTTAATACCACGTCAGCTGTTCAGCATTCACCCACACACGGTACCTTATGAGGGCTGGATAAATGATGGAGCACTACGGAGCAAATCGCCCAACCTTACCATAATCCCTATAGCCATCACTAACTAAAACTAGATGTGGGGAAAAAGTAATAATACAAACTATAATTTTGGAGGAAAAATACAGAACTAACTGAAATGATATTGTAAACCCACAAAACTAAAAGGAAATAAAAACATAAAGCAAATATTCTTTTCAGTTTTAGTCTTTGTCAATATGATAAAATCTGTCAGCAAAACCTGCTCGATTAGGCTTTGGTGCACCCGTTTCAGACTTGGAATGCCGCATATCACTTCCTTCGAAAAGCGCTGTATTAAATTCCTAAACTAACAAATACCCTACATATAATGATAAACAAAAAGGACTAACACTACCACTCAAATATTTAGAAAAAGAAGAAAAAAACCCCAAAAACATTTTCTAACAATTTTCAAAAAACTAATTTAATTTAATTTAATTTAAAACATAAAAAAACAACACAAAGATGATAAAAAGTACTTTTAAAATATAAAACGATAATAACTCTGTTCGCCTCTAGCATGAAAAGAAAGACGGAAGCTTTATCAGCAGGAGAGCATTGATGAAGAATTAGTGACTGTTAGTTCCTCAAAATTTACTCTTTTTTTTTAGGCCGATAGTTTTACCAGCTCCTTCAGTCTATTTCCACATGAAATGGCTCACCTGTCTCTCCTCCACTCTTCAGGACGCTCTCCCCACACACAGTAAAACCAAGTGAAACAAAAAGGATGCAAAGAGGAAAGAAAACAAGCATCTCTCAAGCATACAGTTACATCAAACTCTCATTTAAAAATCAACATGACAAACACAAATACCATCCTTCTGCTTTGCCTGGTTTTAAGACGATGACATAACCCAACTCTAAACAAAATATCATTCAAAGTTTCTTCATACTACTCCATCCAGCACAGACTTTTCCAGTGGAACAGGAAACTCACTCGGTATACAGGATTCACGCACAACCATGCAGACGGTTTAATCTCTGCTTAAAGTGTCTCCAGAGGTCCCGTGTTTACAACCATCAGGATAAAAAGTGTCTTGAGTGTCGTTGTGGTATGTGCAGAAAGCTTGGACTTCAATGTAACAGCAGGTGAAAAATCTATTGCAACATTAAGACGAAAACAGCACACGGCATCATCGATACTCCAGCGTTTCCAGTCTGTGGACCAGCAGGAGCTGATAATTTAATAGTAGCACACACAAAAGGCTCTACTGGCACCGTATCGTTTTAAACAGCATCCCACTGTCAAGCCTTATCAAGGGCTTTAATTTCCATTGTACCAAGTGGACTTGCAAGTGGCCTCCAAATTGTTTCCTGGTGGTATTCATTTTCAGGCAAACTTAGATGGATACAACCAAATCTAGCTAGCTATTACTTCTGCTACAACTTCGCTTCAGTTTGTGAAAGCATATGAAATACTGGCAAGACGTGACCTGCAAATTTACAAAGTGATAAAGGGAAAAAAATTACAGTAAGTGTTAAAGAGACGCTCGATTTCAGTAGAAAAAAGGCTGACTGAAGCCCCTAAACCAAAGTTAGTATCATATTCCAGCACAAAACCGAAAAAGCAAAGACAGAGCCCTGCATTAGTGAGCTTTGTTTAAATATACTGACTCGCTGCTGCTAAGAGACAGCTCATTTTAGACTTTCTCCCTATAAATGGAGAAGTGTGGACTTATTTGAATTCAGCTAATCACTGAGTCATAATTAGAGGGCTGTGAAACTTCCCTCTATTGTACCATTCTGAGATATGAAAAAGCTTTAAGTAAGACTGAAAGTACTGCTGTATAAAAGTGAAGATCACTGCTCAGAGCCACAACTCACCTTCTGTGCAGCTATAATCACACGGTCACCTAGACGGATTCCCATGGAGGCGAGCTGTAGCCTGGCCTTATCAGAGAGAGCAGGGAGGGACTGGGCTTTCAGGGTGAGGGGCAGAGGGGAGCTGGGTCTGGGTAACGCTTGTCTCAGCAAAGTCCGGAGCTCTTTGGCCATGGCTGCTGCATCAGCCATGTCCAGAGGCATGTCGAGGGGATCAGGCACCACGTCTGCTGGACACTGCCCTTTTTCATTCTTTAACCGGACACAAGGAGAAAAAACAAAACAAAAAAACAACACAGATAAGAGGAATGTTTTACCAATCAGGTAAGAGAATGTTTTAAGCAGAGATTTTGAAAAAGGACAGTCATTTAAATCATTATATCTGCAACTAAGCAGAGCACTAAAGACACCTGCATTGCAGAGGTCATCCAAACGATTGGTTTTAAATTAAAAAAGGGAAGAAAAAAAAAGAAGAAGAAGGGGGTGTTAATCCGGACCACCCTCGGCTCCACTAACTGAACACACAGCAGAACACTTTCTCTGACATCTGTCTCAGCTCCACTGGCACAAGGACAGATACAGAAAACCCTTACCACCTCACAGCACATTCTCTTCTTATATATGAGACATTTATTCACTGAGCTGTTATTTTATGTCCTTTTTTTCTACTTTCTATTTAAATGAGCCAAGGTAAAATCAGTCTTACTTGATTGTTTTTTTTTTTTTCATACTGTACTTTTTTGTTGCTACAGACTCTTTCATTTTTTTTAAGTAAAAATACAATGCATCTAAATATGGCAAACATAATAATTACAGCAACAATGACATCTACAGCAACACTGCAGCAAAATTCGTCAAGGCAACACCTGCAAACCTCTTAGCTCAACATCACACACCTGCAACTAAACCAAACACCGCAACTGCAGTAACTAAACCACCAATTACATCTACGCCCAAGCTGCCATAGCAATGATAACACATGCAGCAAAACATACTAACCCCTGCAATGAAAGCTAGCTACAGCTACAATACAAGGTGGGTGGAAGAAGCAGTCCATTTATCTCCAACTAAACCAATCACTGCAACTGCAGTAACTAAACCACCAATTACATCTGCCCCAGAAACGGACCCTCGGTTAATATCACTGAGGAAATAAAAGAGCCAGTTTCTTTAACGCACGAGTGTGAAAGCTTCTATCCCAAATGAAAAGTGTAAACTTACTAATGCGTTATGAATCCATTAAGTGCAAACAGTGTGACCCAGACAGTCTCATTAATGCTGGGAGATGTGTGCAATAAACCGATCCCACTTACCAGAACACTGATATGATATTAGAAACTGCCCAACTGCAAGCACAAGACTGGACGTCATGTCGGTAGGAGCACTGAAGCGCTGAACCTTCTGACAAAACACAGAATTCTTGCAGTCCACTTGAGCAGAAAATAATTGGTTGAACTTGAACTGGTGCTTTTTTATTTCAACAATATCAGTTGGGCCAAGAGTACCTGAGAATGAGGATGTATTGCATGCTGAAGTACGGCTCAGTAAAGAAAGAATTTAGCCAGTCGTTTTTATAGCAGTGAATGAGAACCAACAGCGCTCGACCTACAAACTGAGGCTTATATCTGGAACTCTAATCCCTGCGGGTTAGATGTTTACATTTGGAGGAGGAAAGAGGAGGCTTGTGCGTTGAAAAGTAAAAACTGTGAAATAAAGCAGAAAAAAAAAATACCACTAGCTGAGAACAACAGTGAGACAGCTTGCCAGCTCTCGCAATATCGATCAATACTAATTAAATCAAATGCAGCATAAGCATCACTGATGACAGACTGCTTTCAAAAGACAAACTATTTGAAACATTTTTTTTTTTTTATGTCCATCTCCAAAATGGTCACCATCATTTCTGTATGCTGCACCTAATCGCATCTTATTCATGTTGTCAGGGCAAGAGGTGCACAACATGAGCATTTAGTCACGTAAAGAAACTACAGTCAGGGAGAGCTTAGAGAGACTAAGCAAGCTTAAGTGTCAGCGGAGGTAGGAGGATACGGCTGTGGAGGCGTGACAGACGAGAGGAGCTCATCCAGCACTACGGCGCAGGATTAATTGGGGCACACTTGCATTTGCCAGCCCCTCCAGCAACAATACAAGTGGTCTTTGATAAATATCAAAACCCAGCTTGCCTTTTATTGCTGAGGCCTGTCGCTCTCATGTTGTAACACTGAGCTAAAGTACCAAACAATCAATCTGTCTTCATGTGCCTAGAGTGAAGGCAGCATGCCACAGGACAAGCTCCAGGAAAGAAATGCTTAGCTCAGTGGCGATATCTATATTTAAAGGAGTGCATTTAAAGCATGCAATCTCTCTCTTTTTTCTTTTTTTTAAAAAACAGCTGGGCAACCCTAATCAACTCCCCATGTATACTTTAGATTGATGGGGTAATAAACAGAACAATGATCACCTCTAGACAAGTCCAGTGTATTTCACTTAAGTACCATAATGTAATACCACGCCAAGCTCCCACGGTGAACCATTTTTTAAGCACTGTCACACACTCACCCACTGACATGTGACAAATGCCTTTCACAACTACACAACAGCCATACTTCATTTGTTACGGTTAAATTATGAGAGCTTTGAAAGATGCTTTTAATGCTTATGCACAACAGGCAGAATACCTGAAACATATTTGACACTCTCGCAAATGATTTGTGAATCATTGCATTTAAGTGACTTTTTTCTTTGTTGCAATCCTGGGATAGGAACATGAAAGTGCTAATAACTGCAATTCCACCGCTGTTGCAGGAATCAGAATAGCGTTCTCCACATCTTTTCCACACTTTGACCCTGTGATTCAACTGCCGTATGTTCAGGTCCCAGTGTGCATGTTGCCGACACCAGCGCACTTAGGCCTGACCTCCCAGCAGCCCCATGAGGCCGCAGTGTGACCGAGTGAGGAAACGAATCCTTGTGGCGTCATCTTCTTGGGATGTAAACATCGTAGCCCGTCTCTAACATCCCCATTTTATGGAACTGTTGAACAGGCTGTTCAACAGTATGAGATTTATTGCCAAGAAGCATCTTTACAACAAAGAAATAATCGACTAAACACAAATTTCTTTAATTTTTGTGCAAAGATTATCCTGGAACCAACACAAAAACAAGATTTATTTACTGAGAAAGTAAAATAAAGCTGAGTAAGTAAACACCTTCTGTTATTGTTAACAGCTGAACTTCCCATGAGCTGTATGCTGAAATTCAGAATGTGCAGGGAAACATGTCAATCCACCCACCCAAAATCCTCCACATACCAAACAGATCTGCAACAGCAGCTCACATTTAATCTGAGACTGAAAGAGAAATAAGTGAGCAGTTCACCACAGAAACCTTTTTTTTTTTTTTCTAATGCAAGAAATGATGAGTCGCCACAGCTCTCAATCCATAAGGTATGTAGCAAGGGAAGCACGAAAGGCCAGCAACATTTTTATTTTTCCATCCTTTTTAAAAAAATCTTTCCATTGCTCCAATACTCAGTTTGTTGTGATTAATCTCTGCAGTGCCAGTGAAGAGAAATATCAAATTAAACCACTTCCATGCCTGACCTTTACTCAGAAAGAAACTGAATTTCTTGGCTCTGATATCACGAACACACTGCCAGCCAACACCATCATTTTTCAAATGCGAATTTCACAATTTGTCAAACACATGAAAAGTCAATGCAGGGAAAAAAAAGAAAAAAAAGAATAGTACTGAAGGATGTGGCTGATTGTGATGAATTACTCATTATTACAACTTTTCATTTTAAAGGGAGTAATAAATTAATGTTACCTTCTCTGTGTGTTTTTTCCAGGTTGTGCTTTAATATTGAGTAATGATAACATGACGACATTACAGCGAATGCACCGCCTTACAGAAGATCAAAGCTGCATAAATCAAAAATGGGGGGGAAAGAAATACATGACTAATAAACTGATGCTTATTTTTGAATCTCTCCATTTCAAATTCTTATTTATTTCTCCATTATATTTTTGATTTCTTTATTTTAAAATAAGTCAGTGGTCTCTGTATACCTGTTGTGAGCTTGGTCTACATTGCCAGCAAAAAGCTGGATCCCCTCCCAGTAGGTACTGGACTCCACCAGGGCTGCCCTTTGTCACTGATCCTGTTCATAATTTTTTAGGACAGATTTCTAGATGCAGCTGAGGACGAGAGGGTATCAGATTTGGTGGTCTCGAGATCTCGTTTCTGCTTTCTGTGGATGGTGTGTTCTTGTTGGCTTCATCGAGCAATAACCTCACGCTCTCACTGAGGTGGTTTAAAGCAGAGTGTGAAGTGGCGGGGATGAGAACTGGCAGCTCGCAATCTGAGGCCATGTTTCTCAGTCACATAGGGTGAAATGCCCATTCCAGGACGGGAACATGCTGCTACCCTAGTTTGGAGTAGGAAGCCTCCTGGACAGCTCCTAGGTGAAGTGTTCCAGGCATCTCTCACCAGAAGGATGCCCCGGGCGAGACCCAGGAGATGCTGGAGACATTACGTCTCTCAGTTGGGTAGGGAATCCTTAGGTGAACCCCACAAGGAACTGGTGAGAGGTAGTTCTGAGCATTTCTGCTTGGATTGCTACCCCTGTGACTGGAACCACACTGCTAGTAAATTGAGCTGTTCTAGCTAAAGAACTAATAATAAATAAAAACCCAACAAAATAAATGAAAAACAAACTATTAATAGAATCTATTTATCTCATTTCAATCCTCCGTAATAAAAGGACTGTCATCGTCAGGGTCACAGCAAACACACGGGTCCTTTCAAATAGTGATAAAGATTACAAGAAGAAAAAAATATTGCAATATCGGAGCTTATAAAAGCCGATGCAGCATATCTCTAGAGCCAACTGCCAGCAGCAGTGATGAACCTTAAATAATAAAGCAGACAGAAAATAATCTTCCCTCTGTGGCGTTTTAACTTTTGCTTGGCAAGATAACGACTAAACAGAAACCAAGAAAGCCTCTTGGGTTTCAAAAAGCCAGCCTTGTAATTTCTAACCACATAGTCCATATATCTTGCAAGCATTGCATTCACTCAGTAAGATATAGAGCCTCTGCTCTCATATTTGAGAATGGAAATTACTGAATTATGGTGTGCAGTGCTTTGGTGACCTCCAGTGGGAAAATTAGTGCTTACAAAGACCAGGAACTAGACCTGTTTACAAACAGCTTCAATACTTCTGCAGCCAAAATGTGCAATATTAAAGATAATCACACTGCAAGTTCCAATACAGATATAACATTCTGAATAAAACCCATAAGCTATGACAGCCCATATATTCATGCCAAAAACATTATCTACTGGAACCCTGCTGTGTATATACTTTCGCTCAAGATAACAGCTGATCAGGGCTGTTCAGCAAAGCCCTCAATCAAGATTTAAATGAAACTGAGATGCAACCGAGAGGCACGAAAGCAAACAGAGCAAGCACAAGACATCGAAGTAGTGAATCTATTCAAAAATGTCTGTGAAATCTGTAGTCTAAGCAGCTGCCTTCTCAGGTGTTAGCTGACAGCTGAGTCAGAAGATGTCAATGTGCACAAACAAAAAACCCCCACTGAATATCTAAAATTGGGGGAAAAAAAACCTGATAGATTACCTGGACTTTCATACCAAAAAGATTGCGATCTGTCCCTTTTTTTTTTATTCATTTATTTATTTATTTATTTTAAAAACTGAGCAGGCAGATTTCCTCTGCAAAGATCTCCATCAAATCGCAGTAATTCGGTCTAGCAGTAAACAAAAAGAGCAAAGATTGAATCGCATCAGGAAGGTTTGTAAAGGTGAAAGTGGGAAAATTGTGGGAATCAATTTTCTATCTCAACGGGAGTTATGAATGCTGACATCTGAGAAAATGCATGGGGCAAAAACACTGTCATGACCACCTACAATCTAATGAAATCCAATACAAGAGCTACGAAACAACAATAGGTCTGTTGAGATTACATTAGTGAATAGCAGGGTCACTCGCATGCTGTTTTTAGAGCAGTTCACAGTGGTGGTGGTGCACTGGGCTGCTTTAAGTCAATGTGGTGCGCTAAAATAATTAGTCGGTTAAGAAAAGATTGAAAACGGGTGAATAAACTGCTTGTTTATTTTACTTTAACAACTAAAGGAAACTAATGTGCTAATGTCGTCCAGTGACATTAAATTAAATCTCATCTAAATTCTATATCTCGTTTAAGTCTGAAAACAAAGGTTCATTTCTATATATGGAATATGACTTCCATTATCTATCATTAGCATCATTAACAGCTGTTTCTGATTTGATCCATTTTCTTATAGAATTTTTTATACCTGATGTGAAAAATATTAAACGTGTTTATATTTTTTTGAAAACTTACCAGGCACCAGGTTCCAGAAAGATGTAAGTTTTTTTGAACATTAAGATATTGTCCCATTTTTTCCTTTTGTGAATCTGATGTATATTGTAAATGGTAAATGGATTTTTGGTGGAAGTTAAGATAAAGGCACTAACAGGTAATGTGTGCAAACAAAAAGCTTCCAGGTTGTGAATTTATATCATCACAAGGTTCATACCAAAAGTCAGAGCTTGTTTTGTGCTAACGAGTTTGTGTCTGTTTGAATAAGGATTTGTCTGCACAAAGAGTTGTGCATACAGCTCACGTGGAGCCCAATAGCACGGTCCATAAGGATGACGCTATACATAAATCGAAACAGGGCATAGTGGCATTCACCTCAAATACCAGAAGTGCAAAGGTCAAAAACCACAGAATGAGAAGCCTTAAATAGCGGCTGCAGTGAAATCTTTTTTTTTTTTTTTTTTTTTTTTAAATACTCGTTTCACATCAGCTCTTTATAAAATATAGCTTTGCTCCTCTCAGTGGCTCACAAGAACCAAGACCAGCACAAGCAAGAGGAACCCTCGGACTGGTTGTTTGTGACGCTGCCCCCTGGTGACAGTAAACAGCGATCTGTAGGCTGTGCATAAGACTACTGCAGAACCACGTTGGAGCCCCAAGTCACCAAGATGTGGAGGGGTGGGCGTGCTGACCTCTGTGGCCATCTTCAGTTTAGAGGTGGGGACAGACTAAAAAAAGTTTAAGCCAAGTTGGGATTTTCTTGACAATATGTTAGTTCTGACTATGAAATATGAAGATGTAGAAGTCAGAATACTGATTGTACAGAAATTACATTTGTTCCTGCTAGGTAGCTGATGCTAGGTGGTTAAATCAAAGGGACTAAGGCACCTCCCTCTGCCAGTGAGGGAAAAAAGACTAATTAAATATGTTATGTCAAAATAACATGTCAAAAGAAATGAGAAAAAAAAAAACATTTCAAATTAAAAACATCTGGACCATGTGTCCTCTCGCTCCTTGTCAGCCGAATCCACAGGAAGCGCTACCCGAAAAATGCATCCACAACCCACCATGTTCATCTGAATGTACATGAATAAACCTTTTCACTTGTCACAGCAGGAGAAGTGGCACAAATAACCTAAAAATCAATAACATTACTGATGAGTCAGTTGCATTAAGTGCAGTTAAGGTATGTCAGTGAGCCAACAGGCACAAAAGACTGCACTAAGTGAAATATGACCATCATACCCACTTATATGCTTTTTCAGCTATGACAAAGCCGTCTTACTGATCTTAAAACCATGCAATTACCTGACGCATCCGGTACTGACAGTCAAGCCGCAAAGGACTCTTGAATATTGTTACCTTTGCAAGCGCTGCAGCTTATTTAAACCATTCTGCACAACTGCTTTACACATGTTATGTGGCATATTTTTCACCTCCTTAAGGCAGATAAAGTCTGAAGAGCTCAAATCTCCAGCAACACTTGAATCTCAAAGAACTTTGCTCGACTGACAGATTATAGCCTGTGGCCTTCACTGAGGTCATCATAAAACATCCATACTTTAAAATTTCAATAAGTATTGAATAGGAAAACAAAAACAAACAAAAAAACAACAGCAAATCATAAGTATCCATGTATAGTTCAGTTAATTTGGCAGCTACAAGGATAGGCTCAGCATATTAATGGATATATCACAGTCTTATTAATATTTGGGTCATTCTTCTGTCAGGAACATTAAAGATAACACTCTAACATAACAGAAAAAAGAAACAATAAAAACAACCAATACAATAAGTAACCTACCGTCTGCTAACAAAACTTCAATACTAGACTATAAGGTCAGTACTTAACAGACTGGCTGTTATACTTTTAGCTTAGATGCTAAATGTTTTTGTTTCGTTTTCTTTAAATGGCTGCTATTTTTAGTCATGTGGCTCGTTAGCATTAATGTTTCCACAACAAATGATTCTGTCATCAGATAAAACACCTCTTAACCTTGAGCATGTAAACTGCGCCTCCGTTACTTTTTGTGGAGGAGCTCAGGAAGCTCCTCCACAAAAAAAAGTGGAAGTCCAGGAGCAGGATAGCCTAATTTTTGAAAACTGAAAAACTTGCATAGAGCAAATCTTTCTATCCATGATGTTGTTCCACCATCATGGATTATAATGTAAACTAATTTGTTTTTTAGGGGTAACTGTTTTACAAATGAAAGCCAGTCACATGACTACAGCTGTAAATTAGAAGCCTGCAGAGCCCTTACATGTCACCTCTCACTACAATCATCAGCACATCAGGTGGCCAATAATTTAATACATTTAAACCGCTGGGAACGCCCAAGTGGATGTTTCATCCTAGGTTAAAGCAATATTTTAAAAATTCATATCATGCATAAAATTATGACTATTATATAACCCAGTACTAGTTGGGCTTATGGTCAGATTACATCAGTGCAATCACTGAACACATGGTTAATACCAAATTTGGTCACTAATCCTATCGTGTTTCCATTTTTTCACCCTTATGTTGACCAATATCAGCATACTGTCCAAAAAAAGAAAAGAAAAAAAAAAGATAGCGTTTACTACTGTGTGTCACATCAGTTTGGCCCGAACTAGAAGTTCACGGGCCAAACTCAAGAGCTACAAGACTTCTTTGTTTACTTGTAAAAAGAGGAAATAATTAAAACAATAGCAAAGAAAAATCAATTTAACACTATGAGTCAACTGGAAATTTTAATTTTCCATCAGTGCATCATTATTTATAACCACAAAAGCACAGTGCGGATCATTTGCTGACTGTAGAAGCAACAAATATATAAATAAATAATACAAGCCATATTCTGAGGAGATCTTCATTTTTTAACATTTATATAACGCAACTCACTCATCAAGCATCGATTCTCGTCTCTGTGACTTAAAATCGAAAAGGGAGATCAATACCGATATGCAATCCTAATTAAATGTAATAATTCTTTGGTCGGTTTGATGAAGGAATTCAATCTGTCAAATTCACAGGATGACTTGTGAGTCTGCTGCTGTGTGCGTATACGCAGAACAACTATGGCACTTACTCTGAACGCAGGATTGGCTCCCAGTTCCAAGAGACACTTGACAGCTGATGTGCACAGGTTGGATGCGGCGATGTGCAGAGCTGTGCCAAAATCAAAGTCACTGCAGGTGGCATCAACATCTACAACATAAAAAGACCATTGGGAGGTTAGGAATACACAGTTATATGGCTTGTGTGGGTGTGTTAAGAATTAATTGACACTTTATTAACTTGCATCATTTTCTACCTGGTGTCTCAAATGCAAACACTGGGTTTAAACATTGTTTAAGCAACTAAGTGTAAAAGACAAACTGAAAACCTGCCCCATACACACACACCCTGCCTTTGTTGAAGTCATTTCCTAATTAACCTGCTCTTGTAAAACCAGTTCTATTGCCCTCACCGTTTGTATTTGAGCAGACTGCTGAGAGCAGAACTGCTGCATGGTTTGTCTGAATAAATTAAGCACCACTTTCACAGCAGAGTTGTTGAGCTTTTTGAAGGCAGAAATCTCAAAGTATGTATAATGAATGCACCAGAACTCCAGAAACTTTAATAAGTTAACATGAAAGAAGTTTGGACAACAAAGGGGAATTGAGAATGTGGTTTACTGAGTGATCAGACTTGCTGTATCAACCTCAGAACTCCAGATAACTCCGGAAATCCACATCTGGAAACGGAGCCCACATCCATGATTCTGAGCGTTTGGCAGCTGCTCTCAAGACTCATGATTATTTAACATGATTGCTTACAGTCTTTGGGAAAAAGCAGAAGTTGTTACATTTAGTTTATTTACAATTCAACTGAAAATAAAACTTAAAAACATTCAAACTGAATCAAAACTGCCACCACATGGCAGTGGGCTTTTTTACCGAACGAAAAAAGTAAAAGAAATTGTCAATTATTTTGATTTATTAATAGGTGGAAACCAAATATGGAACTAAATGTGGAGCTAAAATTGATTTCATTAACTGCACAGCACTATCAAGACTTAGTTGATTCTCACAGTACACAAGATTCTGAACTGCCGTAAAATTAATATTCATAGAGAATCTAGGTAAATCTAGGTCCCAGCTACACCGACATCCAACACCAAAAGAGTAAGGTATGCAGAAAGAAATCTTTCTGGACTAACAAATAGATAAAGTATTTTAAGGGTGGAAAAAAAGCAGACAGCAACAGTCAGACATACTGCACCATTTACAGGAAGGAGGAAACTGTGCTTACTGCACACAAAGACCATATGATCCTTGTGTCTCATTGATAAGTCAAATAATCGAATGTCAGTTTTTGCTCAAAGTATTTGTGGAATATTTTTAAATTGTGCAACGTGCCACAGCAAAATATAGATTATTTTTGCTAGTGAATTAACAAATTATAGCTGACTGTTAACACTTTCAACTAGATTCAACTGCTGCTAACTTCTTGTTAACGCAGATGTCTACTGCACATCAGTGCAGTTAGGGTTAGACATGACATTCGAACTGAGCATTAGAGTAGGAAAGAAAGGTGACTTGAGTAACATTGAATGTGGCATGGTTGTTAGTGCCAGACACACTCGTCTGAATAGAGTATAACAGAGCTGATCTGCTGGAATTTTCCCACACAACCACCTCTAAAGTTTACAAAAATGTCTGGAAAGAGTGCAGTGAGAGGTGAGAGGAGAATGGCAAGACTGTTATTAGGTGAAAGCAAGACCACAGTAACTCGAGAGCATTTTTGAACACACAATACGTCCAGCATTGAAGCAGATGGGCCACAGCAGCAGAAGACCACACTAGGGTCCCACTCCTATTAAATAAAAACAGGAAACTGAGGCTAGGGTAAGTTGGTAAGCTAGCTGGTTTTACCATTTACTGATTAGTTTGTATTTGTGTGTAATGATGAGAAAACCACACTTCTGTCTGTCTGTGCCATTTACTGAGGCAAGTGTTTCATCGAGCACCTTCTTCAAGACACACTGCCGTGAACGACACTTCTCTCGTTATCATTTGATCCAACGCAGTCAACAAGGTTTTATCTGCTGAGTAACGATTTTCATAAATTGGACATCACAGCCGTACGAAAAGAGCGATGATCAATCCTCGTGCTGCCAGTGTACAAGCAGACAATGAGACGCCAGTATGAAAAAGCTAATGACAGGGCTCCTGTACAGTTTCCATTTCAAAAGAACTTCGATTCTTTTACAGAAATAAAATTTTGAAACATCCTAGTAAACTTTTTAGAACCAAATTAACATCTAACAACACTTCATGAAACCTTTACACACCAAGAGTTGTCACCCCCATAGGTCCATTCTGAGCCAAGAAAATCCCTGAGACAGGCTGTTTATTTGAGAAAATACAGTCTCTGCCTGTCCTTACAGCTAGGGTGACCTTTCATCTCTCTGCTCCAGCTGCAGCGCTGCTCTCACCTCCAGGCTGGGATGCCTGCAGCACCACACGGATAAGCTGGGGCACATCGAAGTACGCAGCGTAGTGCAAAGCCCTCATGTTAGTCCACCGCGAACGAAGGTTTGGATCTGCGCCCAGGGCGAGGAGCTGCTGAGCAAAGCTCGCTGCCGTGTCTGCATCGCCTGAAGAACAGGTCACAAACACAGGTGTTAGAGTTGAGAGGAGTTGTAGTAACAGACAGTAAGTCAGCTCTAGAGAGTGTATTTAAGAAGTGGTTGATGAACAGCTGCACTTACTGAGGTATACAGAATAATGTTCAGCAGCAGAGTGGTCACATAAATTCACACACACATACGTCAGAGTAGATGTCTATTTATTTCTACCCTGCAGCTGAGAGTGCTTATTCAACATCTCTGTCAATACTTACCAATGCCTGGGGCTCCGGCCTTGCAGCAGTAGTGCAGGAGGCTCATATCTGTCAGACCGTCTCGATCATTCACACCACAGCCTCTCTTTAGTATCTGTGCAAAGAGAAGATATGCAGTATGTGCCACTAAGGACTTGGTGTTGGCGTGCAGAAATCTTCCATAACAGGTTAAAGTGAAATTAGAGGGAAATTGTGTGATGAATGACAAGTAATTCAAGGCTTTCATAACTCTACTCTACTTAAATCTGGACAACAGGTATTACGTAAACTGACATTGAAACAAGGTATTTATTTCTCAAGGGTGATAGTTACTCAGAGAAAATGATCGCCTTCTTTTACCCTTGAGATGAGTGCTTCTCTGCACAGTTTACTGCAATGCAGCTACTTTGTGTAACACAGGCAGAAGGGATTTGGTGTGTATCTGAACAGAGTCCATAACAATGAAAAAAAATAAATCAGAACTTATATTAATCTGAAGTCCTCTGAAGTTTCAGTTGATTATATTACGACAAAAATAAAAGCGTTACGGCTACAGAAGGGACCACTGTGAGATTCCGCAGCAGTTGGACATTTTTTTATGTCACCTCATTGCCGATAAGGTCAATGTCCTTCTGAACCTGGGGCACCCACTGCCTGAGGACAGCAAACAGCTCTGGTATGGTAGTGCTGGGATCCAACAGAACCTCCCTGCATTGCGGCTCACTGGGGTCAAAGAAGGAGAACTCTGGAAGCAATGAAGAGGAACAAAAGTAACACGTGTTAAGTATAATGAGGAGTGGGACTGGAAATATTTCTCTCCCGTGTACAGACACGAAGAGAGCATGTGTGAAACTCTGCAGCACAGACGTTTACTACGTTTCTGCAACTGACTGTTCAATCGATTCAGCAAATTACTAATCTTGGGAAATGCCCTTGCTGCCCTTGCAGAGGCAAATGAAAACAGATGTGACAGTAGATGGCCTGCCGTGAACCAAATGAGGCATTAGATGACCCGGCTGAGGCTGAAGGCAAATGGATTTCACTGTGAAAGGCCAAAAGTTAACACTAACTGTAGTCGGCATGACATTTTTTCATAATTTTGTCTCTGTACGCAACTACAGCAAATCTGAAATGAAATACTTTGATTAAAGATTCAACTTTCAGAGGGTTTTGGGGAAAAAAGGCATTAAACGTAAAAATTAGACTTTAAAATACATCACTCACCTCAGAAGTAATTGAACAGTCAAGTGTTACTTGACTTCTATTCACCTCAAAAAACTTCAACACAGTAGTTTCTTAAAGAAATGAAACATCCAAGTATTTAAGGACATTAGAGCAAATCAGCATCAAACCTGCTGAAATGGCTTTACTGATTAATTAGGTAAATCAAGATATAGACGATAACAGTCACCATGTTCTTGTTTAAGAATTAATCACTACAAAAGAACAACCTCAATTTGTAACTAACATATCCAGCTACATTATTAGAACCCGGAGACTCTGTATCACTATCATCTCTCTGTGTCAATTTAAGCCATCAACCTTTCTTCAGTCTCATATCTTGTGGCATTTCACAGCCTGTCGATGCTGCAAAGAGAACGCGTTAACTAGCTTGAAATGTCACATAGCTGCAAAGAGAAAGCGTGAATACTCACCACAGTCACTGGGCATGGGTGCAGAGGCCACCTGGTGGATCACTGGCCGCTGATGAGAAGAGAGTCTAGCGCGGCAGCCCAGGACCGTGTCGCCTTCAACGGGCTCTGAAACATCCTCCTTTGTCATCTCCCCCTCAGGGCCTGCAGCTGGAACAATATTAGAAAGCCTATTCTGAGAACACAAGTAGGTCTAATCTCTCAATAAAAGCACACAGGCTACAGCGATGTCTTCATTTGATCTAGCAGTGCAATACAGGGAAATGCAACTTGTAAGCACAGAACTAACATAATATAAAAAACATGGTATTTTAATCTGTGGTGTCGCCTGAAGAATATGGGGCAAAGGCGCATTCAAGCTATCACCCCAACAAGACAGGGATTTTCAAAGAATGTCCGCATTTGACTCATAGCACCTCTGAGAGATTACTTTGCCTGCAGATTAGAAAACAAAGGTGAACACACCAAACTACGAGCCTAATCTCAAAAAAGTGACACTGTAATGGGGACACAGGAAGCTTTCACAGAGGAACCTTGGAGGCTGAACTAGAAGCATACACACACACACATAGGTGTAAGCCTGGGAAAGCAACATTGAGCCTAAAATCTTCCCAACCAACCCTCACTCACTGTCATCTTCTCCTTTATCCTCTTTCTTGTTGATCTCCATGCGAGCCTCCCAGTCGTGCTAAGCTAAAATCAAAAGACACAGACTGGGTCCAGTAGAACATCTAACCAAAATCCTTCCCAAAATAACTCCAAAGCTCATCGACTGTCCCCCTCCTCAATCTCCAATAACATCCCCACTCTCTCTGATTATACCCTGTTGATCCCCTGACTCCCAGGTCCAGCAGCTATTTACAGCCTGTACACTTCCAAGCCAAGGAGCTTGTATGTCTGACTCTCCCAGCTGGAATGTCACTCTCACTTTCCAGTCCTGTGTACCTCTGACCTCAATGACATAGAGTAGCCAAGCGTAACCCCTAGTGGAGGGAATGTGGCCTGTAGGCTGCAAACAAACGGTAGGAAAGTGGTGGCTTTGATTAGAAGGCCTGTCATTCACCATAAAGGCCAGTGTCCAGTTCCCCCTGACAGCAAACATCAGCCCTATTGAAGCAACCATAGGACAGACACTGAATACCTATCAGCCCCAGGGAGAGGGTAGGTGACTTTACACCATGACCTCCATCCATTTGGTGTAAAGGAGAAGAAGAAAAAAAACACTCACTGTCACAATAGGGTCGTATTATCAAATAAAAGCAATTTCTTTAAAAGAAAAAGAAAAAAAGTATTTGAGCAAATTTGCAAGATATTTGTAGAAATATTTTAAGAAAAAAAACTCATATTTCATAAGAAAAGGGGCTTAACAATATTAACCACTCTAGAGCCCTGAAACTGAAGCACCCTTTTTTGATTAGCTTGTGGAACTTCACTTCACAGTCTGATTTTCCAACAGCATGCTCAGGTGAAGGTCTGACAAGAGACTAATTATTTTTCAGGAAGTTTGAAAACTTTGGCCTCAACCTTCCGAGTCACAAAGATGTTTTCTTTTAACCTGGATGAATTACACATAACTGAAACAATGTACTAACAAGCAAATTCAGATAACTCACATCAAGACAGGAGTCACCAACATTCTCTGTTATCCCAGACTTCTGCTTCAGCCTCTGAGAGTGCTCAACATTTATAAAAGAGGGCGTTTGATGTGTCATTTCACACATCTTCTGCACAAAGTTGACAGATCAAGTGCTACCTACTTCAGTCAAAAAGTGTCAGAGGAACAGAGGATAGAAGTCAGTAAAAAAAGAAAAAATATAACGTCTAAAAATTCTCTAACGTGCACATTAGCGCAGTCAGAGCTAACTAAAATTACTTTTACTGACTGAATTTTGTAGTAATTTATTCACAGCAGTTCCAGCAGTGTGAAGCAGACTTGGCAGTGCCAGAAGATTCAACAGGTTTAATGTATAATACATTTTTCTTCAAACAGAACAGAATCTGTATTCCTATTAAAGTGAAAACTCAAACAATCAATGAAATTGTGGCACTTGCAGAAAATTTTAAAAAGAAAGGAATGCGTTTTATACATACAACCTGTTGATTTGCATTTTAACTTTACCATTAAAGGAAGCTGTGAAATTATAGTGACAAACTGTGTGTTTCAAATAGTCAGCAGGCGATGCAGAAAATGTTTAACTGTGTCTATGGGGTATTTAATGTTTAGGAAAACTTGAGAAATAATAAATAAAAGCCTGTAGTGAGTGCTAACATTCATGTATTAACTCAAAAGAATAAATTATTTTCTGCAGCATTACTCTCTTGCCATATTTGCAAAAACAATGTTGCTTTTTATCATTTAATTTTTTTGATGATCATTTCTTTAATCTTTTTTATTACATGTAATTGCTCCGACTCAAGTGGGTAGCACTTAAATGGCCCATTTTGTCCAAAAGAAGAGTGAAATGGCTTATTAATTACTCTATTTTTGTGAGCATTCAACTGAGTCAGAAAGTCTGGGTTACAAAAAAAACCTGAAATTATCTCTGACAAAGAATTTAGGATTTGCCAAGCTGATGCAAAGAAAGCAATGACTATGCTGAACTTTCTCAACAGCACACCCCACAGAAGAGCGCACGTGCATGCTTGAAGAGGAAGAGAGTGTGTCTTAACATGTAACTGTTGATCATTTCTTCGCCATTTTTTATAATTCTGTAATTTCATTGTTGCAAACAGAACATTTGTATATAGATGTATGCTTTAGCAGTGATTGTGATTTCCATAGTACATGCTGCTAAAGAGTGAGATGAAAAACTACTACCAACCTCTCTGAGGTCACTGACTGGCTGTGTAGAGATTAGGTCTTTGCAGTATGACTTGAGACAATGGCCTACTTCTGCAATAAGCCTCTTCTTGTTTGCCTGACCTACATGATGTCACCATCCCCACAGCTACTGAAGAGACAGCACTCACATATTTTTGATGACTGTGGCCATTTAAGCACCCATTGGCAAGCTACCCATTCTAGCTGACTGTAATATATGTGGATCTTTTTAAGTTCCATGCTATATCTAGAGAACTATCTGAATTACATCATTAAGCTCATAATGACTAACTTCAGGAGCATGGAGCTTCAAAAAACACCCTGATTTTTCTTGAAAATTGATAGCATTTCGTGCACTAGCATATTTGAAGGCCATAAGCAGAAAGAATAATTTTACAGCTATGATGCTGAAATTGAAATAAACATTATATGTGTTATATGTGTATTTTTATTTAGATATTTCACACACACACAAAAGTGGCATCAATAACTTTAATTGGATTTTTCCATAAAGATTAAATGTCTAGTGGTAATGAAATGTTTAGTGGTAACAACATATCAAAAACGTTTGTTCACAGGCAGCATCCTTGACCTCCATCCATCCTATGCGCCTCATGCACCAGGCCAAATCATGAACTATTACCCCTTGCATTTGTTTGCTGATGTGAGGTGGGGTGTGTGGATTAGCTTGATTATGCAAGACAGAGGTTCCTGTTACTCTAATCGGACGCAGGTATGCACTCAAACAACAATAAAGCCATTAAAGGTTAAAGTATTCCTGTCTAAAATATAAGTCCTAAATGACCACACTCGGTCGCTTGAGCTTTAATCAGCTTGAGAAAAGTTATGCAACTTATTATCTAACATCCAATTATTGGAGAGATGGCTTATTTGTGGTTGTTTATACCAGTTTGTGTGACTTAAGTGTGGCCGATTCATTTATATCCCCCAAATCGTTAGCTCACTTCACAGTCGAAGAGGTTAGCAGTAGACACTCTCCTCATCTCATACTTTTGTAGCCCTTTAGCAGAGGTAAATATAGCATGTCATCTTTTCAAACGTCCACACGTGGATTTAATTAATTTCCAAATAACTTTGCCAGCTAAAAGGGTTTTTAAATCGAGCTACAAGCTGACAGTAACAGTTAGCTCGCTAGCATATGTTCAAAAACCGGCTCGGGCTTAGCGACAGATGAAGCACACCTTATATAACTAACACTGCAGACGTTGCTCAGTCCCTATAAGCAGCTAGCCGTCCCTGCTTTCACCGTGCAGACGTGAAAGTTACTCAGAGCCCTCCTCTCAGTCACCTTAGCTCCCTGACGTTAATGTTCCCCAACAAGAACACTGGGCCAAAAACATCTGCGCTACTTACAATGCACTTAGCAAGCAGAGAGAGAAACAAGCATCATGTTAGGCTGCTTAATATTAGCGTTACCTTCACCTCCCTGCTTGTTTTGATCCGCCCATGGGGAAAATGTCAGATAGCGGATTTAATTTCCGTCCATTCTAATTGGATGTTACACAGCTGAAATACTTCCTGTTTCAACATCTAGGCTTCAGAATAAAGGCGGTTAATGTACACTTCCGGATTTTAAAATAAAAGTCTTACAACGACCCGTAAAAATAAAATAAGAAATAAATACAACTAAATAACTTTTGAATTGTTTTTGAAATTAAAAAAAAAAAACAAAAAAAACAAAGACACTTTTTTTAAAATATAAGAAACTAACCTGCAATATCTTGACAACATAAACATGACATTAAAGACACATGTTCATTTTATGTATTTATTATTCATTTATATATTGAATGAATAAATGTTCCATTTATTCTTTTCGGGTTTGAGCAACAATTCACTAATAAAGTTAGGAGGATTTTTGCCATCCAGTTACATAATATAAAGTGGCAAACCTACAAAAAGGCATTATTTTAGCTGCCCTGAAAGTTCCTTCAATTCTGGGATTGTTTGCCACATACTAATGAAAATAATCAACAACTGAATACCAGAACCTGCTGAAGGAAAATACCTCGAAATAGCTAAATTGCACTGTACTATTTTGGTTGCAGAAATTTGGAGTCTTGTTTTTCTGTTTTTGTTGGGCAAAAAACTGTAGAAGAGTCGACAAAAGAGAAACAACTTTATATTACCTTATGATTACTTTATGTAATTAAAATAGCAATGTTTAAACCCAGTGCTTTAGTTTCTTATGGAAGCACTTTCATGACTGTTAAGTCCATTTCATGTTTTCATTACAGAATTCATAATTGCTCATCTAAAATAAATGCTCTATTCTGCTATATAGGAAAAGGATACCCATTTTGTTGATGCACTGCTTTATTCTGAAGCACCCAACCTCCGAATACAACAAACCTCTTACTTTTAAACAGAAAAAGTAAGCTGCCACAAAGATGGATGGTGCAAGAGGTCACTTTTGAGTCTAATGCCTCTCTTATCATTGGCAGTCACAGTGTGGGAAGTTGTGTCTGAACATCTTTCTTTTCAGGAGAAGGTAATTTCTCAGGGTGACACTTTTCCTCCAATGTCCATTCAGACTGACAAGCCACTTTTAGTGAAGACTCAGAGATGGGTGCTGGTGTTTATTGAACCTGAAGAGCACTCTGCATGTGTTTCTGCCTCTGTCATGAAATAAAGGAGAAGAGGACCAAATTGCAGACTGCTGAGACAGACTTGGAATAAAAAAAAAGCAAGCCTTTATCGTTGCTGTTGTAGATCCAGAGCATAAAATAGAGAAGGGCAAAAACAAAAGAGACCACTGCAGGGGAAACATGCCAGGAGAAACCAAGGCTGGAACACAGTATGATGAGCAACCTGAGGCTTCAAATACACACAGGTTTCAATCAGGGAGAGTGGAAACGTAAAGGTAACAAGACACAGCTGAACTCACTTGGAAGTAACACTAAAAAGAGACTTAAACTACAGGCTGATGAGATGGTGTGTATAAGCACTAGAACACAATGGTTTTTAATTTGTGTTTATGTTTTTTCTGCGTTGATGGTCATACCAACTCTTTAAAGTATAGAATTATGGGGAAAACCGACTATAAGCACAATATGAATGCATAGTGAGGCAACATTACTGCAGATTTTTTAAACAGGCTAGTCTTGATTTTATTTACTTTAAACTACTGGTTCTCAATAGGAAGCAGGGAAGATTGGCTGCAGAAAAATATTAAGCTTTTCCTCCTTCAAATGATGAGGACAGCTCTCCCTAAAAAGCTCCCACAAAGCTACAGGAAACCAAAAATGTTGGGGAAAACATCCAGCAGATTGACTGACTGACTGACTGACTAACAGCGAGCGAGTGACCAAATCATAGGTCTGACCTCACTTGGAAAACCACAAAGTATCATGTGAATCAGGTGAAAGGTTTAGGTGTAGGTTTGTCTACATCTATAACAATAAATTTCTATAAGGTAAGCTTATTTATAGAGCTTATCGAGAACAACATTCACACTGTGTTTTTACAAATAAGATAAGGTACCAAAAGTGTCCACAAATCTTAAGTCCAATAAAAGCCAGTTGAACAACAGCCTCAAAAGCAAATTCTCCTTTGGTCCTTTGGTCCTCAACCTGGACCGAGGTACCACCAGGAGCCCATCTCAGCTACCTTGGGGTGGGGTACACCCTGGGCAGATCGCCAGTATGGCTCAGCGCTAACACAGCTAGCACTCATATCCACATCTATGGGCAACCTAACCAATGAGATGTCATTGGAAATAAGAGGAGCTATTTCAGAGCGCATAGTAGGAGATTTTTGTTTTTGTTTTGTTTTTGTTAAGAAGGTGAGTAGCTATCTATTTAAAATATGAAGAGAAGGTCCAGACACTGATCAGCTGCAGTTTGAACTGGTGAACTGGTCATTGTAAGTAAGTTAGGTTATTTTTTTTGTTTTTCTTTTCGGGGGGGGGGGTACTGATATAATTTCATTTCGTTCAGACATATTCTGCCGGTATTGAGGACCGTTTCCATGGAAATGAAAACAATCGCTTAGATCCGGGCAGTTCTTCCACAAGCTCTGCTGACTGGCGCTTTAACTCTCATTAGCTTGTGGCCTGTGTGCAGTTTTATGCGACAAAACAGTATTTATATTTAATCTAGCTACCACGATGGGCTTGAATCCCAATAGGCCTGCGTCCTCTGCTGGGGCTGAGCGACTGGCCGACACGACACGGGTTCATCCCGATAAACAGGACCAGTTGTGGAAAGAGAGGGTACGGAAAGAGAGGAAATCAGCAATGGAATGGTGAGCATGGTTTGAAAAGTAGTCTAAATTATCAGGCGAGTTTGCCAGGATTTTTCTAATAAGAACCACGAAGAAGCAGGCGGGGATGGCACAGGAAATTGATTAGAATATTTGATAATAAATTGATAAAAGTGTGCGGAAAAACATTAAGGATGACTTTCATACAGAAAGCATGATATGAAAATCAGCACTGCACTGGAGTTTACTGTGTTAAATCATTTCTGTAAGTGTTGAAACAAGTATTTAGAGGCATTAAATAAGAAAAACTCGAAATGATACTTCAGAAATACAGTCACATGTATATTGTATCATTGGATCATATTCGTTTATTCATGCTTCATAGCTTTTACGTAATATTCCACAACACGTTCTCACAGAATCTTCAAAAATGTAGCATAACAAGTAATTTTTTTAAAAGTACAAATATGCAGTACTAAGTTACATTGCACCACTGGTTCAGTAACAAGTAGTGGCAGATCACGTTCATTCAAAAATCAGTGAAACAAACTTAATCTGTTCCACAGGGAGGAAACCTTGGATATCAAGGATATTCATCACATGGTAAGAAAAATGCATGTAATGCAACACTGTATAAAAAAAGTGCAGATGTACTCCCCTTTACGCTTTGAACACAACCTGTTATAAGTGATGAACACAAGGACTAATAGGTCGTCAAATAAAAACTACCACTGATTGTGATTTATGGAAGATGAAGTTGTTAGATTTAACTTTGATAAAAGATTTTTGCTTTTTTTTATTTTAAAGATGTTTCTGCAACAAACTAGAAAGTGTATCGAAACCATTGTGAAATTTCGGAGATAAACTAAAATGTGAAACATTTACAATGGTACATTAACTAGGTATGAAAGATTTTGCACTATTATGAAAAACGCAGCTTGAATCGTGACCTTCTGTTACATTACTCCCCCATTTGTTTGTAGGGACCTTTTCCGAACAACCTTTCAGTTTTCTCTGATTGCATTCCCAACACTACCAACCAAGTGTATGGTAGCAGATTGAACACTCCACTGGGAGATGAACTGCTTAGACAGGAAAGGCTGACACTCTGGCCAGCAGGCCAACGCAAACAAAAGCCAGACCCAGAGCTGCTGCCTTTCTAGGCTACTCTGGACACTCGGTGTTGAAGAATCAAGCACAAATCAACTTCAAAGCAGGAATAAAGCTACTTAAACCAAAAAATGTAGCACATGTTTAAAGGGATTTTTTAAAGAATTTAAGAGCTGAGAATTTTGTGCTTTTTTTGTGTATTTTTCCCCTAAATGTCTGTTTTATATTTTCATGTTTTCAGATGTCATACAACTTTAACTCATATTTTTCTATTGCCATTGTTGAAAGAAAATACGATTCTGGAAACAGTATTGTTATAAAGTCCTGATATTTTAATCAAACTCACTGATAAGGTTCACTTGTAATTTTCCTATAGATTCCGCGTTTTTTCATGTAAATGTAATGTAAGGAATCCTCCTCACACATAAAAATTATTCATTGAGTTCCACAGGGTTCTGTTTTGGTACCGATACGGTTCTCATTACCACTAGGCAAAAATTCATAAAGATGACGGGTATATCTCACGGATGTGCTGGGACACATCATCAGCTATTAAACCCAAATGTGTTTACACCCAGTACAAAGATGCAATAGGATCTAGAAGATAGGTGGATTAAACAAAAAGTTTTATTAACTGATAACTGAGGCATTATACAGAGTAACAGGAGAGCACTGACAAAATCCCCCCCAAAATTGAAATTCAAGTAAACAGCCAACAAGAGGAAACTAGAGGAGAACATGAACAGAAAGGTGAAGTCAATAAAGATAATAATAAGGTTGGGGAAAAGAATGGATGAGGGGAAACTGGTGAGCCATATGAGGAACTGACCTATAAAATAAAAGAGGAACAAATGGAGATGTGGTAACACAGGAGGCACAGAAAAGGATCAAAACCCTACAGAAACAAGAAACTAAATATGATGAAAATGAATGTGTTTAAAACACAGTAAAGCAAATATTAATTGAGGTCATGTTTAATTCATTTATTTTAGCCTTCATTTGTTTCTCTTCAGTTTTGTATATTTATTAGACAATTGTGATTTGATTTCAGTTCTGATTTTGGTGATCATGATCTTCCATACTGTTTGAGTTCGTGCAGTCATTCAAATTCTCAGATTCCAAGACGAAACTGAAAATGACCAACTACTTAAATTTTGTCAAAACAACAACAACAACAACAACAACAACAACGGGGTGATGAACAAATACTGCGTGCTTCAAACTGTCCTTTTCCCTGCTATTAATGAAATTCAAGCCCAGCTCTTCCTCCCTCCCTCTTCCTCCGGCTATGAAATGCAACAAGCTCTAACCTGTTCCTAAGTTTCTGTTTAGATCTTGGACGTGTTTCATTTCTATAGAAGTGAAAACTCACACAGCGGCTGACAGTGAGAGGAGAAATGGCACAAAAAGGAGCTCAGCTGAACAGGGAAATCTTCTCTTGTTCAATCTGTCTGGATCATCTCGAGGACCCAGTGACCATTCCCTGTGGACACAATTACTGCATGAACTGTATTAAAACCCACTGGGATGAAAAGGGGAGGAGAATGCACAGCTGCCCACAGTGTAGGAAGACTTTCACACCGAGACCTGCCCTGGTGAAAAACACCATGTTGGCAAATTTAGTGGAGGAGATAAAGAAGACTGGACTCCAAGCTGCTTCTGCTGATCACTGCTATCCTAGACCTGAAGATGTACCCTGTGATGTCTGCACCGGGAGAAAACTGAAAGCCTTCAAGTCCTGTTTAGTCTGTGTGGCATCATACTGTGAGAAACACCTTCAGGATCATTATAATGCAGCACCATTGAAGAAACACAAGCTTGTCGAGCCCTGCAAGAAGCTCCAGGAAAACATCTGCTCTAGTCATGATGAGCCGATGAAGATTTTCTGTCGTACTGATCGGCAGCGTATCTGTAGTCACTGCAAACTGATTGGCCATAAATACCACGAAACAGTCCCAATTGAAGCAGAAAGGACCAAGAAGCAGAAGGAGCTGGAAATGAGTCGACAAAAACTCAAGCAGAGACTCCGTGACCGAGAGAAAGACGTGACGATTCTTCAACAGGAGGTGGAGTCCATCAATCAGTCTGCTGATAAAGCAGTGGAAGAAAATGAAAAGATCTTTGCTGAGCTCATCTGTCTCATGCAGAATAGAAGCTCAGATCTGAAGCAGCAGATCAGATCCCAGCAGGAAACTGAAGTGGGTCGAGTCAAAGAGCTTCAGGAGAAGGTGGAGCAGGAGATTGCTGAGCTGAGAAGAAATGACGCCGAGCTGGAACAGCTGTCATGCACAGAGGATCACAACCAATTTCTACACAGCTACTCCTTACTGTCAGCACTTAATGAGTCTACAGACTCATCCAGCATCGAGATCCGTCCTCTGAGGTACTTTGAGGATTTGACAGCAGCTGTGAAAGAGGTCAGTGATAAACTGCAGGATGTTCTGAAAGAGAAATGGACAAACATCTCACTGACAGTCACTGAGGTGGATGTTTTGCTGTCAGAACCAGTGCCAAAGACCAGAGTTGGATTCCTAAGATATTCACGTGAAATCAGAATGGATCTGAACACAGCTAACACATCAGTGTTATTATGTGAGGGGGGTAGAAAAGCCACAGCTGTGAAAGAACAGCAGTCATATTCTAGTCATCCAGACAGATTCACTGGATGGTGTCAAGTCATGAGTAGAGAGAGTCTGATTGGACGTTGTTACTGGGAGGTGGAGTGGAGCGGGAAACAGGTTTATATAGCAGTCGCATACAAGAGTACCAGCAGATCAGGGCTCTCAGATGAATGCGGATTAGGATTCAATAGGACATCGTGGGCATTATGTTGTGACCGAAATGGTTTTAAATTTGTGCACAACAATTCTCACAAGGCTGTCTCAGGTCCTCAGTTTGGGAGAGTAGGAGTGTACCTGGATCACAGTGCCGGTATTCTGTGTTTTTATAACGTCTCTGAAACCATGACTCTCCTCCACAGAGTCCAGACCACGTTCACTCACCCGCTTCATGCTGGATTTCGGCTTTCAGATTATGGAGACACTGCTGAGTTCAGGAAACTCAAATAGAGAGAGGTCATGTAAGGGACAGTTAGTTAAAATGCATGTTCGCAGAATGCCAATGCAGACTTTCTATTGAGTAGAGAATTAATTTTGAAGTCAGTTTTCATGTATGGGTATATTTCAGAACTATTTTACTGCTATGTTTGTGCTGCATTTATCTATGTTGACTTATAATAGTGTCTTGATTAATGATATTTTCAAGAAATATGTTAAGGCATACTTTTTTAATGGTCTTTGCTACAACTTTTTTTTTATCCTGACTTAATCTTTTGTCCTCTTTGGTCAGTTTTGTTTTTGTTTTTTAGGTTCTGTTTTAATAGATCAGAAGTTGTTCAAATAAATGTACAGACAAAGAACCTAGACTTACATTATCATTATTACAACCTCTTTGATCACTGGTGATTATCTGCTTGTAAACAGCTGATACTGTGAATCAGTTGGTGAGATTTTTCTTGACTAAAGAAGCGAGATGTCCACACTTTACTCATTATGTTAATAAACTGAAGCCTTACAGAGTTATTAAAGTTGAACAAATAAACAAATGTCTCCTGTCTTAAATCCAGGTTGCTGTACAAACCTGATGGCCAAAAAACAAAAGCAACATGAAAGCATAACTGAGAGTCTTACACCTGAAAAAGAAGCTTTGTGTTTTGAACAGAAGATTTCTCTTCTTTTTCTCTGGATGAATCTTAACATTGTGGCAAGCTCAGACAAGTAGGAGACAGAAACTTCTGTTTTAACTTGCTATTTCTGCCTTAGCTGTTATACTAAGCTACAGGGAGCACAATCTTTTATTAGGAACACCCCTTCACACACACACACAGCAGTGAGAGGTGGTAAATGGACACAGCCGTCTAACTCACTGTGCTCCACCAGCCACACCAAACACAGAACACACAGCAGGACTAATGTTACACACTAACACAAAAATGGCAAATCAACACCTGATAACTGTAACTGCCGTTATAACCCTACAACTTACAACATGTTAACATCAGGTATACAGTCCCATAAGACCTTGGGCCAGTGGCCCTTCCCCCTAGCCCGCTACAATATTATGAATTTAAATTGGATATGTGAGGGCACACATTCACGCAACTGAAGCATTCATTTGGTAATATATCATTCACAGAAATCAGTCATTGCCCTTAGTTTAAATAAACACTGGTTAGTTTTTTCTTTATCTTTTTACTTACTTGTCTTTTCTGTTTAGCAGGCCTCTTTCAAAAGCCCCAAACAGCTGAAATGCATTCCTCTGTAATTGTTGGCTAAGATCTTATGAACAATAATCCTCCTGTGATTGCTATTTGACTGCTTTTGTACCGTCTCCAGATTTTTCTAAACCAGGGGTGTCAAGCATAAAATCTCAGATAGATTTTTAACTTTTAGCTGTATTTACATTGATTTTACAGCTTTTCTTATTGATAACAAATCCCCCTTATTAATACTACACCAAAGTAATTACGTAAGAATTTTTTTTTTTTTTCACAGAAAAAAAAAGAAATTCTCTTTTGAATTAAAGGTCTGGGGAAAAAGGGTTCTTGAATAATTCATGGACATGTGTTGCTGTTGTTCCTTGTTTGTGTGTATCAGTGGCTGTGGCAAATCACTGAGTTTCAGGCATCATCAGGCCTGGTGGATGTGTGCGGAGAGCACACGGACACTTACTTTTTGGGGAAGACATGATGCGGCAGTCAAGGGAGAGCACGGGGATTTATTGTCATTTGTTGCACTGTAAATAAACGCGCTGTTTGCTGTGAGGAATCCTGCATTTTGGGTCCTACTTCCCCCCCATCCCCACGGTCTACCATACAGACCGTGACAAAAAATTCATATCTTTATAATAATGTAATCATGTATGCAATCACTGTAGTCGCCCACTTAAAAACAAAGCACCCTGTATACATCCCTGTTGTAAACCTTTGAAAACATCTTAAATTTATGCCTTTTGCTATCAGAGACAAGCTGATTCACAGTGATTTCCCACCTAAAGGGCAGGGAAACGTTCTGTTTCAACTTTTCTTTAATGTCGTCCTGTTCTGTTTGGGGCCCCAATGTCTGAAGAATCAAAATGCTTCAAGGTGCAGGTGTGAATCTTTGGCACCAACTTCAATATTTCAAGGCAACAATTGAGGAGTTTGCCTGTAATATGGTAACAGTTCCTACGTTGGTGCTTTCTGTGATGTTTTTAGAAAAGCAAAGTATGAAAATATTCAAAACAAAACAAAAACTACAGCGCAGGCCCAGACTCATGAGAGGAAATGATTTTCCGTGCTCAGAAAGTACAGATTTCAAATACTCCGGGCGAAGCTGTGTGCCGTCCAATCAGCGTTCAGTGGATGTACGGAAGTGAGAAAAGATGCCGTCTGACGGGAACCTGCCAAGCTAACGGCTAAGAAGAGGAGGTGAAACAGGTGCACTTTCAAAATAAAAGAAAGTCTCTATCATTCTATGAATAGATTTGTGTTAGACGTTTGTTTTTTTACTTTTTACACACATTCATATAATTGTTTATTTTCTTTAAGTTTCAGACTATAGCCTAAAAGTTCTAACGCTTTCCACATAGTCACAGTCACCTTTATTTTGAAAGTTCAAAGCGGAAGTATTTTGTAAATTCGAGCAGTCTGATTGTGGAGGCAGAGCAGTAGGGTCCTGCGGGTCGTTTTTGATAGAAATTAGCATAGATCTGTCAATCTAAAGTTTACATTTTGTAATCCCTCTCTTTACAACATGCAGCAGGTCGACACGTTGTTGCACATCGCGAATTTCAGCACACTGTTTGTGTGCATGGTGCTCAAGTTCCCGCAGATCTTTGTACTGATGCGAGCGAAATCTACGACCGGAGTGAGCCTCAACAGCCTTCTGCTGGAGCTGATCGGGTAGGCTGCTGTCCCGCTTCTGGGATTTTTTTATTTTATTTTTTTTTTGTTTCTCGCTCTTAAATTTTGTTACATAATCTGTTCACGTGTGCGAGTATCCATGTAATTTAGTAACTTCAAGCTGCTGTGATGATGGGACGTCTTCCTCTTCCTCACTTGTGGTTGGTGTTCAGCAGTGAAGGCGGACTCATCCTGTCAGAGAGCAGCTACAAATGCTTCTTCTGAAAACGCTGCGAGACGCTCAACACTAAAAGCTCTGGTGTTGTCTTTGTTACCAAAATTCTTTCTCCTTAAAGGCTGGATAAACGACGTTTAAAAGTTACCACCTTACTGGTAACATTCTAACAACGTTGAATGTTACCAGTAAGTCAGAATGTTAAAATCACCGCGTAACCCTACAGTACAGGTGATAGAATCGCTGGTATTGGTATTGACTCGATACTAGCGTGATAGGACCGATACTTAGTTCTACAGCATATTGATACAACAGAAGTTGACTAAGTGCTTTAGAGAGAGGCAAGTTTCAGGTGTCCTCCCCCCAAAAAAATCAGCTTCAAAATACATGAAAACCCGAAACGTTTGATTTTTATTGCTCATTGAGATGTGTACATAATTTTCAAATTGATGATTGATCATAAATCATGACACTGCTCTCCCCAACACAAGCTGCCTTTATACGTCATAAGTATCAGTATCGGCAATACCTATCCTGCATTTTCAGTATAACACAGTGCTATCTTACTTGCATTTCTTTGGACTGTGGAAGGAACCCATGCAGGTACAGAGAAAAAGTGCAAACTTCATCCCTAAAGAAATTTCTTTTCTTACTCCAACACACCCTCAAACTGTTGCAGACAAAGTGCTCTCCATTAGCTAACATTACAGTATTAAAAATTCTGTCACATTAGGCGTCAGTAGCATCCTGAAAATGGTTATCATGTAACATCCTCAGCATTGCAGTCAACACATTTTGCCATAGTTAAGCTTTATGTACTTTAGTCCATGTTTTATCTATGGAGAGACGGACTGAGAGCTTTTAAGACATATTTTAGCATTTTAACAATATTTCTGTTTTGTGTGAAATCAACTGTACTGTTCACAGTAAGTCTGCTAAAGACCAAAACTGCCTTCAGATGATAAGCTTTTGGAACCAAACACACAAGTTATACTCCAATATAATAGTACTCTGTATTTCCATTTATATAGATGTATTACTCCTGTATAGTATCCAGATTGCAGGATTAGCAGTGCATTTCATTATAAAAGTTGAGTGACTAAAGCCATCCAGGGGGTCAGACTGGATCCGTTGGGCAGCTCATGGAGAACAGGTTTGACACCCCCATCCTAAAACCCCTACAGAATCGCTGATGTATAGCAATACATTTTGGCATAAATACCACTTTCACTTTGATAAAAGAAATGAGTATTTCTTACAGATTAAAACTTAAATGGGACACAAAGAGATTGTGTTCCTAACAGCTGAAAAACTACAGTACCTTAAAATGAAAAATATAATCCTACTGCGAAGGCTCAACACTGAACAATTGTGCTTTGTTTGCACAGCTGAAGATTTTGGTTAAATGATTAAAAACGGGGTAAGAGTCAGCCTCGGCTGGCTCTGTGTGAAGCTTTGTGCAGTCTGCTGTTGAATCAGTGCAGCAGATTAGAGCTTGAAGTGCTTCTTATGCATTGAACAGGAAGTGTTGTGGTTACCTTCACTGTTGGAGCAGGAGGGATAAAGACCGTGTCTGTAAGTCTGCGTAATTTCTCTCTCTCCTTGGTGCCTGGCAGTGGCTGCACTGTCTGAAATGTCCCCACTGTTTTGGTAAGCGTTAGCTTGCTGTCACTGTGCATGCCACGCTGAAACAGTGAAGACGTTTATGTAGTTAGTAGTAATCTACACAGCATGGCTACAAAGCAGCAAAGAAAAGCACTCTTGTCATTCGGCATGAACGGTTTTGTCACTAGTGGAAAATCATTTCCACACATGCCAATATTAAATATCTCTATTCTAGATTATATTAACTGGCAGTTGGCTTTATTGATCACTACCTCTTCCTAGGAACAAAAAAAAAAAAGTCCCAACACAATAAAGCCTATCTGAGAGTGGATAGGTTAATCTGCTATTGATTTCACCATATGATGTTATTGTGTTATACTGTTTATTTAACACTGTGGGAATCTCTCTGTGTGCACATGTATGCATCTGTACGGTGGCTTGCATAACAGGGCTGGGAGGCTCAAACCTGCCAGAATCAAAACAAACTCATTAGTGCAGAAGTAAAAATGGATTATGTCATCAAATGCCCCAAATGTAAACTGTATGTATAAATGTATTTTATAAAATGGGACATGAATTGAGATGCTTTTACTTGCTTTTTTATTTACTTGTCTTTGCATGAATATCTCAGTTCATTTGCTTTCTTTTTTAATTTTTGATGTATTCAGTACATCCATCCATCCATCCGCTTTTGTGCTGCCTGTCTGGGCTGTAAGAGCAACAGTCTAAGCAGAGGAGTTCAAACCTCCCTCTCCCTAGTTAGGAGGTGATGCCAGTGTGGTCCTCAGCCAACTGACAGCTGTAATCTCTCTCCTGGTTCCTGGGTCTACACAGAGCTCTCTTTCTTTACCTATAAAATCCAAGTCAGACTCCTAAAGTGCCTTAACTTGCTCCTCACCCTGTCTTTGCATTCATGAGCGCTGACATTGTATTTATTTCCATTTCATTTTCCCTTCATTTATCTCTGCAAACATTTCTGTTTGTCTTTTTACGTTCTTTTATGCATTTCTAACCACTGCAATCTGCAAGCACATTTGCATAATTTAGCAGAGATGAAAAATCAAAAAGGGAAAATGGAATAATAGATGTTTAGGGGGAAAAGCAAAGGAAAAATGCTTGAATGGGAAAACTAATACACTGATAAACAAAAGGGAAAATTAATCGATATAAAGGTAGCTAAATATAGAAGCAAATTATAAAAAATTATATATCAGTTCATTTGATTTTTAAAAAAAACAAAACAACTATTGGCACATTTAATGGAATCTTGATTTCTTTACGGTTTGATTGCAGTCAGTTCAGCCCTCTATAGACTACTACTTGCAGACCATCTCCTGCTGAAGGCTACCACTGTTGATTCATCGTGTTTGCTGAGCACACCGAGTCGAGCTGCTCTCATAAAAGAGTGAATGAACTGATCATCATGCCGCCGCTTGGCTCAGAAACTGCTTGTTGACTCCCCGTGTGAATCCCTTCCCACAACATCAAGCTTTAAGCAGCCACTGATTCTTTGGCTCGTTTGCCCCTGAGCATTGTTTCTCATTTTAATCAGTACTGAATATAACAAAACACCTCCAGTTTAATAACCTGACACCATATGCTTTACAGGTTCATTGTTTTTGTAACATATCAGATGTACTACGACTACCCACCGCCAACCTACTTGGAATATCCCATCCTCATTGCTCAAGGTAAGTTATGCTGTTACATAAATTTCCTCTGCTTATAATTATCTCCGCAAGTGTCTTTTTTTCAACCTTGTCTTAGATCCAGATTCCTTAATTAGTTTATCATTCAGTCTTAAATGCCTCGCGTTGCTCTCTGTAGTCTCTGTCTATTGAGATCATTCAAAAGGAGCTCAGTCATATTAACGTATCTTGTTTAGTAAAGCTGCACATATGATTGGCAACTTCATGCCTGTGGCAGTGGTGGAGGAAATTAAGACTTTTCATTAAGTGTAATTAAGGGTAGAGAGATGGGCAAAATAAGGTTGGAAAAAACAGGAGTCTGAATACACTCTGAAGCATCTGCAAATATCAGCAGCCCTTGAAATGGAAATCAAACAGAGCTGTAAATGGTGCGAGTTATAACCCGCCGTGTGTCCTCAGACGTCATCCTCCTCCTCCTGATTCTTCACTACAACGGCAGCCTGCGGCAGAGCCTCATCTACGCCGTGGTGTATCCTTTCACTTATCGCACCAATTGATGTGAAAGTGCTCGTTCAATTTGTGCAGAAATCAATGACCCATTAGACTTTTGTGTCCCTGCCTTAACGTACTTGTGCTCAGGTTTGTGGGAGGCTGGAGGCTCCTGACTCTGGAGAAGTGGATCATAGATTTGGCTATGGTAATAAACCTGTTTAAAATCAATCATAAGTCAGTGTGTGCGTGAGAGACAGAGTCAGCAAAGAGATGGCATGTCATCAGTCAGGGGCAATGAGGTGGAGCTTTGAGAAGAAACTTATACAGACCTCATTTCACCCGGTGTTTCTCACCCAGACCTTATAAATGCCAAATGGCCCGGTTGGTTAATGAGATGAACATGTCTCAGGGCGTTTTGCATTTAAATAGGTGAGAGCAGCGAACCCTCCACATCCTTTCCTCTTAAAGTTTGACCGAAGCAGCAGAAGGTGTTTGAAACTTTTTGAAATTCAGCTCCATGTTCAGCTTGTTATCACATGAAATCTGACCTCCTTCTCCTCTCAGAGCCTGTGCACATTTATTAGTGCAGCCAGTAAGTTTGCCCAGCTGCAATGCCTGTGGAGGTCAAAGGACGGCAGGCAGGTTAGTGCCCTCTCCTGGGCTCTAGCTACCTACACGTGTATGGGTGAGTTTAACCAGCCAACAGTGTTCGCTGTGTTTTTTTTTGTTGTTGTTGCATTCCCCACTGTATGATTAGATATACATTTAAGTTCGTAGCTGTCACTGGCACAGTTTTGAAAAAAATTTCTCTTTTTTAGCTGTGTACCAAACGACATTGAAGTTGTAGTATTATAACTTAGTTTAAAATAAAAACTTTGAGGTTAAGTTTGAGGATTTTACCATTCATTCATAATACATTAAAGTTATGTGTTAAAAAGTAATTCAGTAGTCTTTGTGGAGAAGTCTCAGCAATTTCTTCAAAAATTATAATAACTTTAGGAATTAAAAGATCTACTGCTAATTTTATTTGAAAGAACACATTAATGCCGATTTGAGAGGAAAATTGAGCTAGTGAGCCCTACAACCTGGATGTACACAGTTTATATTGGTGTATGATCCCAGGATCCTTTCCATGATTAAGAAGAAACCATTCACAAAGGTCATCATCAAGAGAAGACTTTTGATAGATAAAGATCAACTTGTGAAAAGAAATGTGGAGGTTTCATAATCCAACTCTGTAAAAATGTTACATAACCACTGTTCATGGGGATAAACTGCTCAGATTCATACAAATGCAGCAAAGACTTACTGCAAAATCACCTCAAGGGGATCTGAAAGTTAAGTGGAATATTCTATAGTAGGCGAGTCGATCACCTATTCAAAACCCAGTGAGTTGCATTTTAAAATTAAAAGGTGGAAACAACTGGAATCACTTTAAATTTAACTCCTCAAATTAAAGCTAAGCCCTGAGTCTATATTCAGTAGATCACTTAAACTTGTTTCTGTACTCAGCTTAAATAAAAAAAAAAAA
>NW_024582535.1:1024651-1061822 GCF_018398535.1 Haplochromis burtoni | reverse complement strand
AAAAAAAAAAAATAAAAAAAGCAAATACGGTGTGATTATCAGAAATTGTAACAAACTGCAGCATGAAAACGTGCCAAGGATACTGTTGCTACTTTTCATACTGCAGTCCTATCGCTGTCAAACTGAATCCTGTTAAGCACTTTTATCAGTTCACATAAATCCCCCTCCCTAAAGTAACAAGTCTACTCTTTCATTTCATGAATATGCACGGTAGTGTTTATTCAGCCCCCAATTTAATAAATGAGCAATCCAACGCTTCATTAATGAATGATCAGACGCTCTGTCGGGTAACAGGGATGTCATTAACTCTGCTTCCTCTTTGTTTCAGCTCGGATTTACACCACCACAGTGACAACTGGAGACGTGCAGGGTAAGTCTGTCTGAATTACTAATGACTGTGGGAGGTGTTGCATCCCAGAATTTTTAATGAACACTTCAAGGGAAAATGATTTGTTTTCTAAATAACCATCGTAGATTTAAAACGAGCATTTTTTTGTGCTCTTCTCTGGGAAATATCCTAAATAAATAAAAACCACAAGGAAGTGAATAGTGACTTTGTTTTATACTTAGCGGTCGAATTCGTTTAGATTAGACTGCTTTAAAACAAAAAGGGACGTTAGTGCGGATGAGGCCACCCGGGCCCGTTCAGTAATCTATCAGTAATGCATCATACTTCTATATTTCAGCAAGAGTAAAAGTGGGGTTTACAAAGCATTAGTGAGACCTCCTATGATGTATGGTTTGAAGATGGTGGCACTGACAAAAAGACAGGAGGTGGAGATGGTAAGATTTTCATTGGCAGAGACCAGAATGGACAGGATTAGAAATGAGAATATCAGGGAGAGATGGTTTGGACGTGTGCAGAGCAGAGATTGTGGATGTACTATACAAAGGATTTTGAATGTGGAGCTGCCAGGCAGGAGGGAAAAAGGAAGACCACACAGAAGGTTTGGGGATGTAGTGGAGGACACAAGGAGGATGCTAAGGATAGGGTGAGGCAAATGATTCAATTATTTCCATTTTGGAGGAGAACCGGAGTCTGGTTAGTATTAATGGCTAACTTTCAGTCATAATTAATTGAACTGGCAGGTCTAAAGGGCTGCTTCTTTACAATAATGAACGTCAGTAACAGGACTGTCATACACATTTACACATCACCGGAAACCTGCAGTTTCTTATAAGACCAAAGGATTTCAGGCATCTTTTACCTGGAGTATCTCCGAGTAGTCACCATTTGTAACTCCAGCTCTGCTGTCCTTGTGTGATTCAGAGACGTCGCTGTCAGCTTCCATGTTTCTGATCATCTTTTCTCTTTGCAACAGTTCTGGTGCGGTTCATAGCGATGACCCTGCTGAACCTGTGGGTGTTGCTCACTGTGCTCCACTATCAGAGACGCGGCAGCAGCTCCAAGAAGAAAGACTAAGTGTTTAACACTGGATTCTGCAGATCAAAGACGACTGGGTCACTTTAGGCACAACCAATACTGTAAAATGAAACTGACGGGTAACAAGAGGTCTATCAGCAGAGAGATGATTTTTATATAGTCTGTCTTCCCTGTTAAAGCCACACATTTGTTTGAATAACATTCCAGTTTGTAAAAATCTGTTGATAGGAAGAGAGACCAATGCTTTGCCATACAGTCTGTGAAAAAAAAAAAAATCTATTGTTAGACACGACCCCACGTATATGTGAAACGATCCTATTCCGGGTAACTTGTTTTGGAAAAGCTTTTGTATATGTAAAGTTATTTTCTGAACTGTTTCAATAAACCAAATTCTACCTTTTTACAGTGAGGTCATTTAATTTAAAATAAAAAGTTGAGTATGGGAGCTCAACACTGCCAAAATTCAAAACAAAACATTGCATGAAATATGCCACAAATTCAATCTCAGATTGATGTGATTTAATTTGCTTTATTGTAACTCACCATGTTTCTGGACAAAGACACAGTTCTTGTGATTGCGACACCACCACGGTGGATTTCAAATCAAACAGGATTTGACTGAAGTGCAGACTTTCAGTTTTAATCAATATGGTTTAACAAAAGTATTGCAGAGACTGTTTGGTATTCAGGCCATTTGTATTCAAAGTCCTCTCAGAGGCTCAAAATTAATTGGACAGCTAGCTAACGAGCAGTTCCATGCCCAGGTGAGACTTGTTCCCTCATTATTCCATGACAGATTAAGAGGATAAAACACCTGGAGTTGATTGCAACTGTTAAACTTGCAGGGGATATATATGTATATATAATATTTATATTGCGCGTCAGTAAAAGATGAGTGGAGGCCATCATTTCCCAGATACACCAAATTAAACCAGAGACACAAGGAAAATGAACCAACTTGCCAGCTCAGCGACACTTAATCAAAAGGCCAGCGTAAACATTAGGGGATAACATCTACAAGAACCTGCAGAGTTCTGAAAAAAATATTTGGACAGATTTGATTTGATTTAACCTTCATTTATGCAGGTAGTCAGTTGGACATTGAGACTCAATGTCTCATTTAAAAGAGAAAGAACAGAGGAGCTGTCATGGTACGAGAATGTAAGGAACCAGGTCACTGGTGTCATGTTAATCCATTGAAATTTGGCCTATACTCACCGAGGTCAACTCAGTGCTTCATTGTTAGAAAACTGATTAAAAAAAAAAACAAAACCCTTAGAACTTATGATTCTTATTACCGTGGTCATTTTTGCAACTTATAGAAAGTACTGTGTAAAGATTTAAAGTATCAAATTTGACCTCTGACATATCCTTCAAGAAAAATAGTGTAATCGGAAGGTTAAAGTGATAATACTTTATAGAGCCATTTAAAATTGTTTCTTACTGCCAAAAGTATTCACTCAGCCATCCAAATCATTGAATCCAGGTGTTCCTATCACTTCTACATGTGTATAAAATCAAGTACCTAGGTGTGGTACCTTGACAGGATGCCACCTGTGGAACAAGTCCAGATGTGAAACTTCCTTGTTACTAAATTTCCAGTTAGTGGCGTCATGACAAAGCAGAAGTGATTGGGAATGACAGCTCGGCCACAAAGAATTTTCTTTTTGCCTGTCCAGTCCGTCACTGTAGCACTCAGAATTATTGTCTGAAGGCCAAGAATTTTCTTTTTTAGATTTCGGTATTATTTAATGTGTTTCTCTTTCGTGTTTCAGTAGTTTGAGTATGACTGACAGCTTGTGTTGGACTCAATATCAGAATACGGAGGATTCCATATGCCTAAAAAAAAAACAAAAAAAAAAAACAGTGGAATAAAATCAAAAATATCAATTTGTCACAATTTATATTTATTATACAAAACTGCTTACTATTTAATATTTTTTGTGGCACATTTTTATTTTGGCACTTTTGGTTCACCATAGTTGTACACCTCTGCAGAATGACAACGTCTAACATTTTTAAAACAGAAAAACGATCCAAAACCAGAAGGCACATCCATGTCTTTATTGTTGAAGTGGTTATTATCATAGAGCTGTTTGATAGCAAACATGCAATCTGGATGTAGAACCCTTAAATACAAAGTGGACAAAGCTGTATAAATAATATAATGTGCACTGTATGGCATGTAAAATATATACTGTGTATATTTATATGTATAAAACATGCTTCTTGGTTAAAGGAGAGTGCGCACACACACACACACACACACACACACACACACACACACACACTCAGTTTACTCTCCACCTGCTAACTAAGTCACATACATACGACAATGTGCCCAAACTCAGAGTTTGGTTTCCTTTAATACAAAAATAAGGACAAACACTTTTAGAAAAAACTTCAATGGAATAGTGCTGCTCAGTATTTCCACTCATGGGTTCAGGATATGATTGGATACCTTCATTATTTCGGCTTCTTATTGGTTAACTTCCCTCATTTTCACTTTTGGTACTGACTAAAAATGACTAGGCATGTGGGTGAAAAAGCAAACGCATGCAAGTTCACTCAGAGTAGTTTGTGATGAAAGGCGCGGCTTCAGTCAAGTATACTTGGATAATACAATGCCTGTGTGTCGTCTCTGGTGAAGCCCAGATGTACATTCAAAAACAACAGAAGGAGCCGAGCTCGGATCAGAAAGCATTAACGGTGCACCCCTTTGAATTCAGTAAACATTAACCCTCAGAACTGACAGTGCAGGTTTGCAGAGATTATGGGATCGTGAGGACTTCATGTCTTAATCTAATGCCATTTCAAGCAGGATTCTGTTCCCTTTGTAGTCGTTTGACATCAAACCCATGATTCAGCGTGTGCATGAGTCAGAAATCTGAATAAGAGGCACTCTGAGAATTATTTGCTCATATCCGAGAGGAAGCTGGGCTTCATTTGCTGCCTTAATGACTTTCCATGAAGTCACAGCTCATTTGGTTCCTAAGTACCTTATTCAAGATTCCCCATGGACACGCACCTGAAAGCAGAGCTGTGAAAAGCAAGAAGCTACAATCATGTTAAAGAGTTTGAAAGTACAGACACCATAAGCCAACAAAAATACAGACTCTTCTGAGTGTAGTGTTCCCCCATTAAACCCTTCATATTGTTCACAATCATTAAACACAAGATTGTCTTTTTTTTCTTTTGGCCATGAGAATCCTCAAAGGTGGTGTGGAGGTGGTTTCCTGCTGGCTGCTTCAATCAGACAGAGAACTGTCTGTCCTGGAGAGAACTGTTAAGGTAAGTGTTCCCCTGTTCTTGTCAGCCTTGGTCAGGCTCATAAGAGCTATCCTCCATTGTGTGGGAGCCGAACAAGCTACTCCAGCATCCAAGAGCTGCACAAGTGCTCTCGCCAAGGACCCAGGAGAGGACTTGGGTTATATGTTTATGAGACGCCCAGCTTGCTGTAAAGACGACAGATGCTGAGGTGAGCTTGCTAAGTGGCTTGGAAACAAGCTGAATAAAAATGGAAAATGCCAGACTTGGTAACTCTCGCAGGCTGAAACGGGACAGGGTGGAGTGGGCAGTGGAGAAACCAGTCCAGTGTGCTGATCTGCAAACGGAGCTTTGTATAGAGTCTTTGATTTAGGAAGAAACTCTTCCCACCACCTCGTCGATGCACCACACTCCCGGGCAAGGTTAACTGGAGGGAGAGAGAGAGAAACAGATGCAAGTTAATCTCCGCAAATATGCAGCGAGATGTCAGGAAGATTAAAAGATTGGGCTGTGATTTGAATGGAACAGCGAAGGCATTATTTCATACAATTACCAAATCAAGGACCTGGCTGATTTTCAGACCGAATGTAAGAAGCTGCATTTTTAATCGTTACCCTACATTTATTTTATCTCAGCAAAAAACTCAAATGATTTAAAAGTCTTTGTAGTAAACAAACTGGCTAAGCATGCATTAGTCCTACCAAGATATACAATGATCCTAATTTGGATTTTAAGCAAGTCCTATGTCCACAGACTGTATATAAAAGATGGAAATGGCCACCGAGCAGAACATTTCAGCCATAGCCATCTTGTTTTTTTTAATTATTATTTTCCTTATACATTTTATGATTTAAGGGTGACGACACTCCACACTCATCCTGTGACGAACTGTCAGTCACAAGATGGTCTTACCCTAAACCAGTATATTTAACTAAATTGAGAACATGCTGTAATAAATGAAACCACTGATTTGATCCATAAGTTCACCCAAAAAAAAAGTGCTGATTGAGGTGTTCGCGTGAGCCTTAGTAATTTTCTCTGCTGGCCATGAGACAGACGGCAAGTCAATTCTGAATTAATTTCTACGAAGAGCATCTGCATGATTTTGGTCCTGAAAACCTTTTGGTTTCTTACTGTCGTCCACTGCACAGCCTGTGTGGAGAGCAAAAGAAGTTTGCTCCAAATTAATTTCAGTTCATTCCAGTTTATCTGCATTTGTAGACACTGCCTGGAACATGAGAAATGAAAAATCTTGGCTTGGATTTCTTCTAACTAAACCAGACATCCCAACAAATTGTCCAAAATCCCAAGAGGCCAAATCGGAAGACTAGCTGATGTGGTTCCAAGATTGGCTTCGCTTCTCAGGTCATCATATTTTATTCACAGTCTGAGGACAGATCAACATTAAATAATCTAAAGTCTGCGCGGGAATACAGCAGCGAATTGTTCAAGCGATTTGCAGCCGAGTGCTGCCTCGCTAAAACTTGAATTTCTTCAGCCGTGAGAAAAAGTCATGTCTTATCTCTTTTTGTGTGAGAAAGGGCAACTTCAGACAAACCTGAGAACTTATTCTTCTGAATTTATTTTTGTCCAGTTCAAAACACCCAGTGCCCAAGTGATCCCAACTCTTAGAAGAGCAAATCCACCCAAACTACGTGGCTCAAGGTCCATAATACAGAGTATATTCACCACCTGCACCACCTCAGTGACACCCAAAACAAACAAACATCCACACACTGAGAAGTTGAGATGTTTACAGGGAAACATCTGGTCAAAAGAAGAACAAGGAGGAGGAGGAGAAGGAAGGAGCTGTCATTTGTACCAGGTACTGCTGGAATCTTCTCGCTTTATTTTGAAGCCATTTGACCTGCGAGGGCTGAGGTCAGACATTTTTAAGGTTTTTTTAAATGACAGGCACTGCACAGCACACATTGCACACAGTGTTACCAAATGTGGTCATCAGAAATGTATAGAGGAACAGTCATCATCTATATCATCCAACGCCCAGTGCCAGTCCTGGAGACTGGAGTCCTCCAATCTGAAAGGGGAGATTAGTTTTCATGGCCGTGTAATCGTTACTGCACACAACTCAAGTCTGTTCTGTGGGGTTGTATGAGGGCAAATCCTGAGACATAGAACTGGACTGGACCAGGACAGACAGTGACAACAGTTCCTCAACTTCTGCAGGACACACATTGTACATAAAGAACAAAGCTTCACAGGTTAACACCTCAATACACCTTAAAAAGAGTTCTTACCAAAGCTGAATAATCAATACGCTAATTTTTCTCCTTAAAGATCATCAGTCGCTTTTTTAAGATTGCTTGTTGAAGTTGCATTTGTAGCCTGTGCACATGATGTGCTGTTTTGACAAGAGTGGATGAGATGTAGAGTGCACTGAAGGCACTTTATTATAAGTGGTCAGAACGGGACTTTCAGTCAGTGATTTTAAAGCAAGAGTTGCCTAAAGGTTTTTTTTCTGGTCAGTCAGCAGGCCATTATGGAGAAACAGTCATATTAATTGTGACACATAACTAGGGCTGCTCAATTAATCGAATTTTAATCACGATTACGATCTGGGCTTTTAACGATCATTAAAAATGACTGAGCCGATTATTAGCCCCTCCCTCGTGCTTTACTCTCGCACTGCTCCGTGTGGCAAATCCAGCACACCTCTCTGCATTTCGAACACGCATCACAACAACTAAGAGGACCCGAGGGAAGCTCGGAAAGCTAAGCAGAAGTTATTTGGAGAGGAGAGTGACTGCCGTTGGTTGAAAAGAGAGGTAAAAAAAACTTCAGTGGTGTGGAAACATTATGGGTTCGCGGAGTCAGACGTGGATCAAGTAGACATAATGTGTAAACTTTGCTACGGTGTCATTGCTGCACCACAGAGCAACACTAAAGTTCACTAAACATAGATGTTTACATTTTTCATTTATTTTTTTTATATTGCAAACATTTGCACAGTTATCAGTATTTGCACACTATTTTATATTATTTTTTAAAGTCATTATTCAATACATTGTTATTGTTAACCCTTTAAATCCGGTCAGAGCAGCACGCTTCGTTTTGTGTAACTATTTTTAAATCCCTGTAGAACCTGAACCATGTAAGCTAGCGCAATAATTTGTTTTGCATATGAAACTTACATCTTATGCCATCAGCTTGTCCTCGGTCACGGTTTCCTTCCACATAAAGCTTTGCAAAAATTGCATAAAAAGCGCTTGCAGCAACAAAAACATAATATTCCAGAAACACCTTTGCTGATCCGATCAGCTGTTCGTAACACTTCCCACAGTGAAACAGACGTCAGCGCGAACTATCGCATGTCCGCCATTTCCTGCCCGAAACAGGAAGTGATGTCATTTTCACGGAAAATGTAGTTGTTTTTTTTTACTTGTAGGCCTTAAAAGCCTAAACTGGTGTTTTTATAAGTCATGTTTGACTCTATACTTTTCTGAATAGTTTCTGGGATGCTTAGAACTCGAACTGCACTGCTGGAAATAGTTTATTTTGATGCACCTGCTGTTTTCTTTGCAAATTTGCATCATAGGATTGTTTTTGTTTTTCCTGCAGTATATAAAAATTGCTGTATCTCCAAAATAAAACTATGAAGACACTCAAAATAAATTTCCTGTGGTGGGAAACTATTTTTTGCAACTTTTTTGTATTTAAGGTTTTGAGGGATAAGCCTCTTAAATTTCCCCAAGTAGAAATATATGTAAAAAAAACAAAAACGATTTTCAATTTTTTTTGTAGTTTATTGCACTTTTTTGCAATTAATGTAGTTACTATGGACTTAATGCATACATATTATTAAAATATGGGCTATAACAGTTGTATTGATGTATAACAATTTGAAATGCTCCCAAAAATGGCACTACAGCACGTAAAAAAAATAATATAAGCTCTGGCGGACTTGGTTCTATGGTAGGTCTTAAAGGGTTAAATAAATATCGTCAAATAATCGAGATCTCAATTTCAGTGAAAATAATCGTGATTATCATTTTTGCCATAATCGAGCAGCCCTACACACAACACTCAAAATGCAGAATATATACTAAATACTATAAATAAATATTAAACTTTCTGGATGTAGTATGTTAATCAAATACACAAAAATTTCAGTTTTGAGGCTTTTTAGTCAGCCTTCATTATATAGGTCACTCCACTCACACTGTATGTACCTCAAATCATTAGAAATCTAGCCTGGAGATCCATAAACTGTTATTTGTTTACCTCCTGCACACCACTTTAACTGTCGTAGCTCACATAGATGAATCCAAAATCACACCTATAGGTGTCTATTACATAAAATCAGCTTTTTAGTCTACCTGCTCTTGCTGGTGGGGAGCTGTCGACTGGGCCTCCTCATGGACTGGCTGGGCTGAACCTTCATGGAGGTCCGCGGTGAGGAGCGTGCGAACTGTTCTGGGTGTGGAGGCTTTTTGGGAATCTTCTTGACCAACCGGCTCACCCACTTCTGCTGCTCCTCCTGGGACACGGCGAGCAGGAGCAGGTTCTTGGCTGTAGAAATGTCGTAGTTCACTGGTGGTAGAAGAGAAGAGAAATGTTCAGTAACACTCCAATTCACAAACATTTAAAAACCCACCAATTGCAAGTAAGATCGAAACACAGCTTTCATAGAAACAACAGGAGCGTCCTACCTTTACAGGGGGCGATGATCTCCTCCTTCTTGTCCATGTGGTCCTTGTGGCACTTGATGTGGCAGCGCCGGCACTCCAGAGCAGGGGGCGGCTTGAACATGTTCCACAGTGGCTTTGTGCAGGCCTCACAGTTGGTGGGGAAGTGGTAGAGGGTGGGAATGAACTCGTGGCCTTTGTGGCAGACGTAATTGGACTTTTCTCCAATGGGATGCGGCTCCACGGGAAACTCTGGCTCCTTTTTGCTTTCACCTTCATTGGCATAAAGAATCTGGAGAGCGGAAAGAGGACATATCTAACTTTTTCAGCCTTCAACAACTCTTTAAACAATCAACATGCTCAAAGAAATAGAACATTTTCAGTAGAGCTAGGGCAGACCTGGAATATCCTGGGAATTTCTTTGGAGTCAGCTCGATACACATCTGTCTGAGTAACAGGTCTCACATGGAAGAGTTTACTGTGTGACAGAAAGGAGTGTTATTTTCTGTTTAAAGCATAGAACGTGTTAATACAAACTGAGCTGTTTTCTTTGCAGAGGTGCCTTCAGGTGTCATACTCACTCTATATCGAGCACCATGTTGGGGATGGACTGCTCTTTGTCTTGCTCGCTGTTGTAGAAAAGAATCTTCTTGCTGCTTACTACAACGTACTGCATTGACAGGACAGAGGTGGTAAGAAAAAAGGTCACATGCTGTTTTGCAGGGTCAAAGCAGTCTCAATGGTTTAGTCCTACCTTTCTCTCCCATCCAAACTTCTTGGTATTGTTTCTGACGGGGAGAGACAGCCAGCCCTCGAGCCTCATTTCTGAGGGCAGAAAGAGAATTTAGATCATTATGGTTTGGTTTGAAGAAATCAACAAAATCACATCACATTAAAGTGAAATATTCTAGTCAGATATTATGCACCTTTATAAAAATGCTCTACTTGAGCATTTAAGCACTTTATATAACACGCCTCATTCCCCCATTCTCTTTATTCTACATCTAAGTGATTTGCATCCAACCTCCACACACATTCACACTCTGATGAAAGTATTCGAGAACAACTCAGGGTTCAGAATCTTGCCAAAGGATGCTTTGGCATGCGCGCTGGAGCAGCCAGGGATCAAATCACCAATCGTCATTAATCTGTGCATAACACACTAATGATAAAATGACTGTATTGGGATTGAAAGTACTTAATTTGAGCTGAATTATAGCGTCTTTCTTCTGAAACTTTCGGAAATTAGGGTTATTCCATTACTCTGACCTGGCATTTTCACACAGGGACAAACAATGCATGTTTTCTCTTTTCCAGATGTTTGTGTGGGAAAAGTCCAGTAGAACAACAGTTTCTGAAATACGCAGACCTGGAACCAACAACCACGCCACGTCACTCAAATGACCTTTCTTCCGATGCTCCATTTGAACTTCAGCAGGTTGTCTTAACCGTGTCTACATACCTCAGTGCACTTAGCTGTTGCCTTGTGATTGTCTGATTAAAGGCATAGTTTAGCAGGTGCACTTTGTGACGTAGCCAGTGAACGTAAACATTGTACAAGAAGATGTTTGTAAGTGACCTTAAACCTTAAAGCTGTGGTGAAGACAAACTGTCAGAAATACTTTGTTTAGTGGCTGAGCTCTTACCTGTGTACGCATCATCAGCATCAAACTCGGGCCCGCTGCTGACGCTGGCGGAGTCCATCGACTGAACACTGAGCGTCTGCAGGAGATTTCTCAGCTGCTCAATGTCACTGTCCTTACTGTCCAGAGCCATCTGCATCTCAATGCGCATCTGGCTCTCATCCGCCAGTTGCTATAGATTAAAATGAGAAGAAATAACATATTGTAAGTGTCGTAGTCAGAGATACAGCAGCAGAGTGTCGTTTCACTGCAAGGGAAAGAAAACTCAGCTGTTCACTTACTGCTTGCATTTCGTTGATCTCCTTCTGATATTTGATGATGGTGCTGTTCAGCTTTTCCTTCTCTGACCTGAGCTCAAGCTGCAGCTTCCTGTTCTCCTTCTCCTTTCGCCGCATGTCTGTGTCGTTACCACGGCGGCTGCCTCCGCCACGCACTTCCTTCCTGTTCATGATCTCTGCCAGCTTATTGACGGCCTGCGGATGGGGATAAGATTCAATCTTAACTTAAGAAAAATGATGGGAAAAAATTTAAATTTTGCCCATGAAGGGGAGGATTAGTCTTGAAAGTCTGTCTCTTCATCTTGTGAGTTATTGCTTTAAAAACACCAACCTGGGTTTTTAGCGTCCTCTCGCACTGCAGCTGCTTCTCAAATGCCTGCTTCATCTGGCTTATCTGCTGCTCCCAGTCCTTCGACTTCTCAGTTTCTGAAGAGAACAAAAAAAAAATTATGTACCCACACCAAAATATATAATTCTTGTAATAAACATTTAAATGTTCTAATTACCCTCTATTGCCTCCTTCAGTTTGTTGTTCAGTTCCTCCTTCTCATTGGCCAGATTGGCGACATCACTCGTCAGGGTCCTATTAGCTTCTTCCAGCTGCAATGGACAGCAAATACTTTCATATCTGCTCTTTTGTGGAACTATAAACTCAACCTAATCTCACACTATTTTCAGAGCATATTTATTGGGCTTGAGATGCACTGCATTTACACGTCGTGATACTTCCAGGACTGTGGTGAGTTATTCTATTTAACAGCCTTTAAACGTCTAACGATACAAAGACTTTCACCTCAACTCGATCGTCTTCATTTCACGCAAACTCAAAAACTCACAGAGCTGATGGTGATGTCCTTCTCGGAGAGCTCCTGGCGATGGCGAGCCATCATCTCCTTCAGCTCCAGCTCCTTCATTATCTTCTCCTTCTCGAGGTCGGAGTACTGCTCCTCAGCGATGGAGCGCGCCAGCTGCTCCGAGTCAGCCTTTGTCAGAGTGATCTCCAGCTGTGCTGCCAAAGAGTCCCTGAGAGGAATAAAAAGAAACGCAAGCCTGAGCAACCCACCACACAAACCACACGAGTCTCTTATTGGAGATAAATGAACCGAGCCTTACATTCATCATCACCGTTTTTCTGCTAATCATTTTTTGAAGATTAAAGTGGATGAATTTATTTCAAATTATATCTTCAAACTGAAAAACCTCTCACCTCTCCTCCTGCAGCTCCTGCAGAGACTGCTGCACTTCTTTGTAGAGTTTGTTCCTCTCCTCACATTCCTCCTTCAGCTCACGAACCTGGGTCTTATAGAGAGTCTGGAGAAAAGGTAACAGGTCAAATACGGCCCATACTTAATACATCAACAACAAAACTCTAGATAACTCTTTAATGCAGAAATCTCCAATGGGAGGGCCAGAGAGGTGAGAAAGTTTCCTAACAACAAGCTGCTCCTCCTGACTGATAATGAACATGGTAAAGGAAAGAATCACTCAGGCTTCATGTTGCATACACACTTTGATACATACTGTTGACATTGTACAAAAACATTAGCTAATGGATGCCCATTGAAGACTTCACCATCATTCAGCTCTTGGAAATGCATAACATACATTAGCTACAGAAATAAAAGGAACCCTCTGATTTTAACAGCCTACGTTCCCATAGAATAAGACTATTTGTGCTACAGTTTATTTACTTTATTTTCTAAGTGCATTATGGAAAATACATTACTTGTTATCCTATATCAACTTTAAACATTACTGGATTATTACGCTTGAACTAGGAAATAACAGCAATGCATTACAATATGGGAAGATGTCACTCCAGTGTAATATAGCTGACTGTTATTTGACAGTATAGTCTGGAGCAGCCCCTGTAGCTCTACTCTATAAATATCAAAGCACCTCTATATTGTGGACGTAAGAATTGCTAGACCCCTACACACAACTGAAACATTTAGTGAGTTGCCTTTACAATGAGTTAAGCTCCAGCTTGGACTTCAACTGTAGCGCTAAACAATTCAGAGCACCTGCAGTTATAGGCAGCAGAGTTGGAATGAGTCTCTGACTCACAGGCAGCTGAATATTTTAAAAACTGCCACAGCAGCGCCCTGATCAGGCTGAAAGGAGTGAAACACAACGTGGACACAGCAGGGAAAAGCTGTTTAGCCAGAAGGAGAGAGGGGACTATTCAGTAGCAAATCAATCAGCAGTTTTTGACGCTCAGTCAGATGAATGAAACTATAAAAAGCCTAAAATGCCAAATGAAAGTGTCTTCATTTTCCATCCACATCTGTGATCAGATATCAGACTTACTGAGAAATACTGCTCAGCCTCTAACTGGTCTTGTAACTCCTTCATTTGTCCATCTGTGTCCTGTCTTTCTCTGTGAAAAGAAAAATGAGTCGATGATTCATAATTTGACCGCATAAGGAGCCTGCAGTGTGCCTGCTGGGAAAGTGTTACAACAAAATGAAACGTACTTGCGCAGCTCCTGGTTCTGCTTCTCCAAGCTGCGCTTAATATCCAGCAGGTGATTAGTTTCCTGCTTGAGCTGCTTCTCGGAGGTTTTCAGAGCACTGAGCTGCTGGTTTTGAGCCTTCAGGTCGTTCTGAGTCAGGTTACGCTTCTGGGTCTCCTGCTCGATCTTCAGTGTCAGGTTCTTCACCTGAAAGGAAAAAATGAATTTAATAAAAGTTTTTTACTCGCATCAGCTCTTTTTTCATTATCCTTCTATCCAATTTCAGATATGACACTCTTTACATTAGCTGCTGAAGTAGCTCCTGTTGGTGACATTTGACAGCTAAACCCAAACTTCACTGGTCTCCTGTGCAGAACAGAAATGCTCACCTCCTCAGTAAGGTGATCCTTGTGTCTGCGCAGCTCGTCTAGCTTCTGCAGGGCCTGTTTGTTGTCACAGTCCATCATGCTGCTCTGCTTCTCCAGCTCTAGTATTCTGTTCTCCAGCCGCAGTTTGGCAGCTCGCTCCTCTGCCAGCTTCTGCTCCAACTCTGAATGAGAGTTATTCACTTATATTATTTAATTTCCCTTCTGAAAAGTTAAATCAATAAAATTTCTCATTCTGTACATCTTGTTGCAATCTGTGAACTCAGAGCTGTCGATCAGCCCCAAATTATATAGCTCGAACCCTGAACTCGGTACAAACTGTGAAAGAACAACCTTGTGGAAACAAAAGATCAGAGCCCTTACCCTTCATGGACTCTGACTTGGCGCCCTCGATGGTGACCTTGATCTTGCTCTTGTCTGCCTGCATTGCTCTGGTGGCCTTATGAGAGGCCTCCTCCTGTTCCAGCTCCTGCTGCAGCACCTTCAGCTTGTAGGTCAAATCGATCTCCTTGTTGCTCTTCTCCTGTAGAAAACACACACACAGAGATGTCACATCCAGAGTAAAATCTAGTCAGAAAATTTCACACCAAACGCTTTGAGACCAAGCCCAGAAAGTCGTGTCACTACATGGTGGTTCACATTTATATGTATATTCTAAGGAAGTGCAGTTAGAAATACTCAGTAAATCAATAAGTACACAGTTTCTGAAACAGGTCAGTTACAGTGCTGCAATAAATTAGGCCTTTCTTCTCCATTTCTCTAAGATATTTTAAAGTCAAAAAGCAGGCAGTTATGCAATTTTTAATATTAATCTATGAAAACAAAACAAAGCAAATACTTTGTATTAATCTTCCCATGTCGACTGGAGTTGTGATTAAAGGTTTGGCAGTCTTTTAAAATAATTATTTGGCCTAGAGTGGGCCTGAGTTTGAAAATAGCTGCTGTAAATCAATTATTTGTCACTTTAATCAAAACAAAAGACTTTCCCGATTGCTTTAATAAAATAATAATTTCTCACTGATGTCAAATGACCTGGAACAAACAGTCCAATCATGCTGTCCTCAAATCCAGATGCAGATGTTTCCAAGAAACACTATGATACTACTTTTAACATAACTTTTACTTAATTTGGATCACACGTGAGGCTCAAGTCAAATTTCCAGGAACTGCATCTCAAAGCAAAAAATGTTTCCAGTCAGGATTTTGTGATTTACCTTCTCCAGATCAGTGAGTTTCTCTTGAAGCTGCCTCTTCTCAGTCTCAGCTTTGGATAAAGCCTGTTTCTGCTGACGGGCCTCCTCTTCCAGGCCAGAAATGCGTCCTGCAAGATAAGCCCGCGAGAATCCTCAGAGTTACATTTCACGTACAGATCACATAAAGCTTAACCCAACAGCAAACTATGGCAAATGGTAAATGGCCTGTATTTGTATAGCGCTGTACTTGGTCCCTAAGGACCCTAAAGCCTATAAACTTACACAGTCGTCAAGAATCTTTATTTCCATTTTCAATACATTGTTCCTGTCTCAACTTGTATACGTAAGTCCTTTAATCTTTCTTAACGTCAATTTTATCCCCTCATTAAAGCTCAGTCTGAGGTCCGTCTGCTGTTTCTATTGTAATTTCAATTTTAGTTACTATTATTTTATTATTTGTCCTTTAATTTGCATATTTATTTTCATGTTTTGAGTTTCTAATTTAGGTCTGGTTTGTTTATTCCAGGTTTACTTGTAAACTAGCATTGTTAATCCCCTGACCTCAACTAAAAAGCACTCCCTCTGATTTAAATGTGCTTTACATATACAAGTTACTTGCCTGTTGTTCATATAATGACTCTGGTCAGCAAGCTCGGGGCAGTTCAGGGCAACTACCAAGAGTGTATGTTTAGTTGTTCCAACAGTGCCACAATGGGTTATTTATACACACATATACATCCCCCAGTTACTTGTAGTAAGCAACGGAGGGCAATATTTATATTAATATAAATATTTACATAGTTCAAATGAATTTCAGCTCTTGGACCAACTAGAGGAAGCAGCTCATTATACTGTGCTGTGTTTTATTTGTAAATGCAACACTCAAGTCACTGCATCCGAAGACCTACAAACATTCATAAGGCAGAACTCATGGTTTGTGATGCCCACGTCCTAATTAACACAGTCAGATAAGAGGTTTTATGTGACAGCTTAAGTAGCCCGAGAGCTGCTTTTATCAGATTATGGGTGAATTGTTAGCCTTTATGTAAGCACACTCCCTACAGTTACACAAATATTACAAACTGTCCAGGCGCACTGGAGCAAACAGGCCGCTTTGACCCTTCTGTCTCCAAAACATCAGCTATATTTGTTCAAGGTTTTATCTGACACCTCTGGACAAACTTATTTTTACTAATTCACATCAGCCTTTCTCAAACACACACAGTGTGACTGAACTGGAGTCAGAATCCATTCAGCAAACAGCACAGAGTTATTTAGTCCTGAAAAGCCTCTTGACTGCCCTCAGCATTTGGGTGGCACATTGTTGTTCCTCATCTAGCTGCCCCTTTATTAAACCTGCCATATAAGCTCCAAGGCAAGCAGGAGGAAAACAGAAACTGAACTTCTTTCAGAGGAATGTAATTACATTTCCACCTCATAAAAATACAGGTAAACATATCAGCAGCTACAGATGTGCCTAGAATTATGACTTATACTGACATCCAACCTGAAATTCTGCACAAATCTATTCTTTTGGTTTTCTTTATGCTAAGGTGAGAACCAAGAACAGAGGTGCAGTTTCTTTTTCTGATAGCGAGACGAATTTTGTCAAATTTGGTGGAGCATGAGCGAAAAACTAATACAAGACATTTTGGTGCTCCATGTAAAACTGCTAAACTGAGGATGCTCCAACTCCATATTAATTGGTTTAGTATTTTATAGGTTTGTAAAGAAGTGGGTTTCACTTTTTACAAACACCATTCTGTAAGATCTGTTTAGATACACCGATGAATACAACATTTAATATACAACATGTAATATTCCTGGTATCACTTTTATTAATTCAAATAATGCACATAAATGACAACTGTTTGCAGACTTGACAAAGAAATCTTCATGTGCTGTTTCACCCACCCATCAGGTCAGTGATGGTTTCCGAGCCCTGGCTGTGCTCCCTCCTTTCCGTCTCTAGCGCAGCCTGCAGGCTGATGCATTCCTTCTCCAGACTCAGCTTGCTGCGCTCCAGCAGGCAGCATTTGTCCTGCAGCTCGCGCACGTTGGCCTCCAGCTGCTGCAGCTGCTTGCTGCTCTCAGTTTGGGCTTTGCGGAGCCTCGTCGCCGCCTCCGTCTCGGCCCGCAACAACGTGTTGGCTTCTTCCAACTAAGAGAAGAACACGTACACAAATCACACCAATATTTTCCCTTTAAAGGACTCAGAGTCCAACAAGGTGACTTGACAAGATCACAGTGATCTTTTCAGTCTGGCTGGACATCAAATATTAGCTTTTACTTTCAGCTGTTGTGACTGTTAATGTATTTGGTTTTACGTCTATTCAAGGCTTTTTATGTTATATGCTTGTAATCTGATGTCACAGAGCTCATCGTCCATGCTGACCACCCCCCCAACCAAACATACATCAAGGTAGGTAACAGACCTGTTTCTGGAGGTGAATGTTCTTCTCATTGGAAATGTGAGAGTTTTGGTTTCGCTTCTTCATGTCATCCAGCTGGTCTCTGAGGCTGTTGACTGCACAGATCCCAAGAACCAAGACAACAATTATTATGATGAAGTGTGTTTCAAGAAGTGAAATCACAATTTAAAACTGATTAAGTTTATTTAAATGCACCAAGTTCTTCATATATAAACTGTGCAAATGAAATATGGAAACAGAGCTTTAGTTTGGTTTAATAAAGACGCTGGAACCAAAAGTTATACAATATGAATATTACAAAGAAAGCCAGAGCACAGGAGAGAGTAGACCTGATGTGTTTGTATCAGTGTCTTTGTCCAGGTGATGGCAGTATTACCCACTTTATCTCAGTAAAGTCACCATGAATTTATATCATTGCAAAGCCAAAAGAAAACGTAAGAAGTTTCTGACTTTACACAAGAAGAGGGGGGTTGATTTTTACTGGATTCCTGTGTTCATTTTATTCTCTTGCTTTAATGCATCACTGCTGTCAAGTTTGAATCTGTTTCTTAAAACAAATGCATTTAAATCAGCCTCATTTTTCTCACTCATGATAGAAGTATTATGTTTTGTCTTTTCAGTTCATGTAATCGATCACCTTAAACAAAGCTAACCTGCATGAAGGATGTTACACAAATAAACAGAGAATGTGTGCCGCTGTATTTTTTTTTTTTTTACTTAAAAGCTAGTTAAAAAGCTTTAAAAGTTATCTCCTAAGAGAAACGTCTCTTACTAGAAAATATATTTTTCTGTGAAATGTAATCATTTCCAGTTGATAACTGGTGTTTAACTTCCTGTACAAAAGAAGTAAATCTTTTCAGCTCTGCTGCAGAATCCAGTGTGTCTCGTGTCACCTTCGTTCTCCAGACAGCGCTTCCTGTCGGCCTCGCTCTCAGCCTTGCGGTGGCTCTCCAGGCTTTTGTGCTGCAGCAGAGCCTTCTCCCTCTCCAGCTGCCTCAGACTCGACTCCAGGTTCTTTCTGCTGCTCACCTAAAAATCAATCATAAACGCCTTTGTTCAACATCTCCTGCGGGGATGGTTTCATGCTACTGTGATTCCATAATTCACTTTATGAGAAATTATCCCCAGAATCCAAATGGGCCTCAACACAAATTCAATCACAATAGACATTTTAATGTGGCCGTTAGAATTCAGCAGGCGCTCCAGCTGAACCTCCCTGGATACGAGACGCTGGTATTCAACCGGAAAGTGGACAAGTGTGGATAATAAGAATCATTATTCTGGCTCAAATAATAGAGTTTTTGGGAAACGCCCATTAAAATGCGTGAGGAAGAAAGAACTTCTAAAATCCCAGAGGGGTCGTGAACCAGCAGATATTGACGCCGGACAGACACAGAAATATTCAGGTAATTGGATGTTCCCTGTGATTAACTGACCTCTTCCTCAAGTTCTTTGGAGAGCTTTTCCAGACGAGTGGTGGTGGCCCTGCAGAAAAATACAAATGCTTAAAAATAATAATTTGGCCACCATGCATAAGCAAATAAGTGGAGCAACATGATGCGGCTCTTATTCCTGATACACAATGTTCCCTACAGATCACCCACCTGTATTTTTGCTCTAGATCATCTTTGACTTGCTTGTCATTATTCATCTGCATCTCTAGGTGGCGAAGTTTCTTCTGCAGTGCTGCTGACTAAGAAGAGAAAGAAAGAAAGACGTCCAATTTATGCGCTATACACTAAAGTCAGAATTTAACACACACAGGGTAAGAAGACATGTAACACCAATAGCTAGCTAGACTTTGCAGTGACACGCACACTGTCTGAGCACTGGCAGAACGCCTGATGCTCCTTTATAGGAACTAAATTAAAAAGTCAAGAAAAGATGAAAGAAACACCCTTCAACCATGTTTTGAATGTTGTTGTCCTTGGTCAAAATAGCACAGAAACTATTTTCATGGTTAATGGTGTACAGTTTTTAGGGGCAGTCTTTTAGGACTATAAACATTTTTACAATTAGAAGTATCACAACAACCTTAAACCACCACATTAGTCACTTAAAGGTCAGTATTGAAATACAGCTTACTATACCTTTAATCACCTATATTTAGGCAACTGATTAGAAACAAAGTGAAAGTAAAACATAGGGTTTGTTTTGTTCCTCGTAATGGGGGCAGTCTTTTAGGACTGAAGTCAATAAGAGTTCTTCAGATTAGCGTTCGGCTCAGCCACTTATACTGACAGCTGCTTAAGTCTCTGTGTGCGGCTGAGAACACTGAAATTCGAACAAAGTACAAATAAATCATGGGATCAGGGAAGAAATCCCCCTGTGAATCATTTCCATCATAATCCTTGATGTTTTACAATGTGAAGTTGATCACAATGTCAACAGGCCTTTTCTGTGTGGTCATGTAAACTGATACCAGACTTATTTATTTCCTGAGGAGCTCGGTCCGGTATTAATGCAGTCGCTAAAGGTGCACCTGGCAGTTACTGCGTGTGGGAGTCAAAGTACTTACCTCCCCTTTTGAATTCTCATGAGCCACTGAGTTGTTGGAAGCATTTAATAACCTGAAGGAGGAAATGAATAAAATCAGTCCAAGGTCAAGGACACTAGAGCCAAAAATAAATCTATAAATTGTCTTCGTGGAACCACGGAGGTCCTTAAAATCATGGGAAATGAAGAGAATGGGATGATTTACTGGTCTTCTTTGAAGTAGGTGAAGCCAACAAAGGGTAACTGATTGCCGACAAATGCCTTAGGTGTGGGGAAGGTTTCTACATCGCCTTTGTCGTCTTCTATCTCATCAAAGTTGCTGGTGTCTATGTCACTGCTCAGCTCTGGGACCACAGGGGCAACCGCTGAGGTGAGAGAGAGATAAAGAGAGAGACAGGAAAAAGGTGAGAGTGAATTGGTGGAAAAAGGAAGCACTGTGTAAAAAATATGTCAGTCTAATAAATCATTTTAATGTGCTCTCTGATCCAGCTGCTGTTCTGAAGGAATTCCTGCTAAAGTTTTAGATTAAAGACGATCAAGATTAAAGAAAAGGTTTGCAGGTGCTGTTATGCTGAATTATATTTCATTTAAATCTAATTTTGATATTTTTTAATGTTGTTTGATTGATAAAAACTGAGTTGAGGGTGTGACCGTTTTTGGCTTCTGAAGTAGAGCATGCCAGAAAAAAATTGGAGTACATCTGATAAAATTTAAGACATCTGACAGGACAACAACAACAACAACAAAAAAAATTACTCATCTGCAGGAGCTGCGTTCTATATTTGGTCACAAATTCTGACTTTCTCCTGAATTACACTTAGGAATGATAATTTTGTATGCTTGGTGCATTTCTGGCAGGTATGGCCAAAGAAAGACAAAATCTGCTGTGCCCAAAAGGGATATCCACAAGATAAACAACTCAGAGGTGTTACTCTGCACACAGAGTAAAGTGGAAGGAAAGGTGAAATTTGATTTTAGATGTAGGAGAACAAAATAAAGCATTGTGCAGAATTTAAATGTAATGGTTTTTGAAATTGTTTTGGAAAGTGCACAATGGGCTTTGCTGGAAGCTGAGCACTCATCTACAGTATATTCTACGTTCATTTCTACTGTTCTTCAATTTAGTAGTGGAAAATCCACTTGCTCTTATTTTAGAAGTTCAGTCGCTGTTAACCATCTAGCCTCTCACTTCCCAACGGCCGGCACGCTGGGCAGTTCATTGTCATGGCAGCCTTTGATGCAATCAAGCTGCTTTTTCTTGCAGACAGACTCAAACTCAACAGTCTTGGACTTGCTGCTGGTGACAGCAGTCCTCCTGCTCTGGACATCTGCAGCAAGCCAGAACCTGCAGGAGGTGGAGGTCTAGTTCTGCTCTGTACAAGTACTTTGCAAATAAAAATACCCATGTGATCTGCGCATGCACTTACCCAACCACCAAACACATGGTGCTAAACGAAATACATTTCATATTGAGAAAAAACCAAAACATGTATCATAATGAATGATCATAGGTAGCAGAACAAAGGTTGTATACTAACTGTCTCTGATGGTGTCAAAGGTCCACTGGTCATTTTTGAAGAAAGGATGTCGCTTGATTTCCTCCACGCCGTTTCTGCCTAATCGCACCTCCCTCAAAACAAAAGCAGACAATGAGTTGATTGAATTGGACCTTTGTCCTTAATTAGAGGTGACTGGGAATAAATCAACTAAGTCATACAAACCTTTATAACCTTAAATATTAAGAGACAAACACACAGATAAGCATAAGTGTGCTGTTCTATCAACATATTATGTAATCTCTAAGTATTGCCACACAAAAAAAGAAACCTTGTGCTTACGTCTGGGACCAGCGTGAAGAAACTACAGCTTAGATATATATATATATAAAAAACATCCCCATGTAAGACAAAGTGGTTTGTGGGTTGACAGACTGATGGAGATGGACAGTTGTGTATAAGAGGAAGAGTTTGAGAGATAACATAAGAGTGCTATTGAGGTTCCCCCTGTTACTCTCTGCAAGAAAATACACAGGTGCATCTTCCAAACTGTCAAACCCCCTGACATCTTCTTCTTGTAAGATCATACCTGTCAGTCAGGAAGGCACAGATGATATTCTTGGCATTGTTGGAGATCTCCACATCATCTGGAAAATTGAGGGAGTTCTTGTGGTCCATGATTTTACTGTATGTTCCCACCAAAGAGTCTGCGTAGAACGGCGTGTCACCTAAAAGTGAGCAAGCAACACTGAAATAAATTGAGAGACATAAACATCAACACATACGAGTTAAATTATTTTATGAAATGTTCACCGACCGACGAGCAACTCGTAAATGAAGACCCCTACGGACCACCAGTCGCATTCTCTCCCATAATAGCCATCTCCTCCCTGGGATTTTAGCACTTCTGGCGAGATGTAGTCTGGAGTCCCAACAGCTGTGTCACAGTGCACCATGCCGGTCTGCAACATAAATCCAGAGATCATTATATGTTTAGTACCCTACAGGTATGGTTTGATTTATATGGGCATAAGCTAAAGCAGAGTGTTGATCCAAACTTAAGAGACTACTAAAAACTAACCCTTCCAGGTGAAGGCAGAAGCAGAGCTCACTGTAACAGCTTAGTTATTAAAGTGGACTTGTTATATTTTTATTCTTGGACTACACTAGAGTAGCTAAATCAAGCCATTTTAACCCCTTCCCCTCTCTCTTTAAGCCAACTTTCTTCAGCCAAAGAAACAGTTTGGACAGCAGGGGGTCCCTGAGATGATCACATAAAAATATTGTTTTCACAGACATCATAGAGAGTAGAGAGAAGAAGAAAAGAAAACTGCTGAAGCTAAACATTTATAGCAATCCAAAGTCTGAGGTTTAGCTTTATTTCTTCTCTTTGGATTTTTTATTAGTGTTTTATATATAACGCTTTTGCACTCTCACAATACAAAGCCCTCAACTATGCGTCTATAGCACTTTGACTGTCTTTTTATTATAAACTGTATTATTATTATTCATTATCCTACTCCAAGTGTCAGCACAGCATCTATCCATCTCATACACTGACATCAGTATTTTCAAGCATTTTAATGATGATAATCTACCACTGCAACACCACATTAAAAAGAGAAGTCATCAACAGCTCCTCTTTGAAATAAAGTATGGGCCTAAAAAACCAAACCAAACCAAAACAAAATAAATCCAACTCTTATCTTTGCCAAAATAGTCTGCTCTAATATACTGGTTTATGCACAAAAAAAAACATTTATTAACTGGGCTTCACTACATCATTATAAGCATCTCAGAATCATTAAAAAGCTGCACCAAATGCAGCCCTGGGCCTTTCACGGCTTCACCCACGGAGCCACATGTGAGAACAAAAATGTTCAATGCAGTCGCAGCGGACTTTAACCTGCCAGCTCTCTGAGCAAAGCTGCTGTAATGTCTCCACTTAAGAAAAGGGCAGGTGATAGTATGATGGAGCAGAAAGTGAGCTTCATTTGTGCTGTCTGACGCACGCCCCATCCAGGTACCCTTGTAGTTACACTACTTAATCGTTACTTGTTTCCATCATATGCAATAAGCCTCAGGCCATATCTAGAGGTTACTTGTCTAAACTGAAGCATTTCTAGTTTGGCATTTGTTGTGTTTGTAACCTGGTAGGAAACTCTGCTGGCAGCAGAGACTCAGGTTTTACACTTTTACTCACAGAGTCCATTTTCATGCAAGTGCCAAAGTCAGCCAGCTTCAGGTGTCCGAGTCTGTCCAGCAGCATGTTGTCTGGCTTCACATCGCGGTGAATGAAGCCCATGGAGTGAATGGCGTCCAGGGCCATCACCACCTCCGCTGTGTAGAACTTGGCCCACTTCTCCGGTACATCATAGGTGCTGGTGAGGTTAACCAGGTCGCCTCCTGGCATGTACTCCATCACCATGTAGAGGTAGTGGTCATCTTGGAAGGCAGAGCACAACTAAAAACAATTTTGAGGTTTAATAAATTAACATATAAAACACATATTTTGCAGAAAATGTATTTCTTTGTTCTAAGTAAAACAAAGGATCCAAAGTAATCCAACTGGCAACACGTTCCCAGTGAATATTCCAATTAATGCACACGAAAGCTTTTTAAAAGCTGATCAGCAACTTAAATGCTGTACCTGCACAACCCAGGGACTGTTGGAAAAAGCCATGATATCTCTCTCTTCCCAGAAGAATGCTGAGTCTGAGCGTTTTATCATCTCAAATTTGCTGAGCAGCTTCATTGCGTAGACCTTCTGTGAGGCTTTATGTCTGACCTGAACAACAGGAAGATAAAGTTTAGAGATTCTCCACAAAGTCTAATCTTACTCTATGAGAAAAGTTTGATGAAATGTACAAGAAAAGATAAAATTAAAATCACAACAGATAATTCATGAGTACATGTGCCACTTTCAGATTACAATACAATTAATGTAGACTCTTTTTTTTTTTTTTTTTTTTTTTATTCCCAGAGTGCATGCTTAGTTGTGGTTTGTAGAGTTTTCAAAAGTAAAATGGGGGCAGAGGCCTCAAGTATCAGGTTTCTCTTGTGGAACCGGCTCAATGTGCGAGTTCAGGATACAGGCATGCCCTCTACTTTAAAGACTCAGCTTTCCTTTTTGATAAAGCTTATGTGTAGGGCTGCATCATGTGACCCTGAAACATCCTTTGGTTATGCTGATATAGGCTCAAGCTGTAGAGGGAACCCATTGCCTCTCCGTGTATTCATATGACACCACTACAGAACATAATTTGTGTTTTTGGTTGTTGGTTCTAAGTGTTCATCTTTTCACCGTCCACTCTCCCTTCAGCATAAGCAGCTGAGGTAGATGACTGGTTTACGGTGTCAGTTTGCACAGCAAACCTCGTCATGCAGAGAAAAGGATTATGGAAGTGAACAGGCATTTAAAAAGCTCTTTTCTGATCTTACTAACCACTCAAAGTCTTTTAGAATACAAGTCACAATTAACCGCACATTCATGCACTTCGAGCACTTGTATCTGCCTCACATCCACAGCCAATGTAGAATCACAAATAAACATAACATGTACTTCTTTGGACTGTGGGAGGAAGCCAGGGTACTTGAGGTAATAGGCTAAGGGAGAACATTTAAACTCCACACAGAACTATTCAACTATGCAGGAGATTCAAACCATGAACATTCATGCTATCAGGTAACAGTGCTAACCATGACTGTGGCAATACAAGTAGTAGATACTTTTGACATGCACTTCTCCAAAGTTAGAATCGTTTTGATGGTATGATGGATCCTTGATGGACGACTATACCACTTGTTTTTTTTATAGTTGCTTTTACAAAGCAACTATAAAAACAAAAACAGTGTTACCTGTTCATATGATCAGTACTTACCAGTTGCACTTCACCAAATGCTCCTCGGCCAATCACTTTAACTCTGTCAAAGTCTTCAGACTTCATCTGCAGATCTCGAATCTGGCCAATGACTTTCTCATCTGAAGCAAAAGTTTATTGACAGGACAGAGGAAATGAACGTGCATTAGTGTTGTAAATACAACGCAATTATTTAAGTGAACATCCTCTATATATTTATCCATCCATTTTCTACTACTTATCCAGGTAATGTTCCAACAATTTAAGCTGAGATGCTCAGACTTCCCAGAAGACATATATAAAGATAGATATAGCCACGGTTTTATCACCCATCGATTCACATGATGATGACTGGTCCATAAAATGATAGACCCTGTGAAGTATATCCAGTTTTACTATTCTCTGTCTAACGAGTTTCATAGACAATAGTACTCTAATGACTACTAGAATTTACAAAATGAACATAATCTTATGTTAAATAACCTTTGAAAGTAGCAATCAAGAACAAACTCATTAGGAAGGCATTTATTGATTAATACAGCAAAGAGGCAGTATTTTATACCAAACCTTTTACATAAAGTGATGATTTGACTGGTTTTGATAATCAGCCTTTTCTGAATAATTGAGCTGTTCACCTTCTAGATAATCATCTCTCATTAAGCTACTCACATCTGTTTAAGAAGGTCTCAATGTTTTTGTTCTTTCGTAGTGCAGGGTAGCCCAAGTCTAAGACCAGCGCATTCATGGAGTCCTGCAAAAAAAGAGAAAAAAACCCCCAAAACATTAATAATAAGCTCTAAGAGATATATAAAAAAAACCCTCCACAACACAGTGGAAATGCTTTGCAGGAAGGTGTTATGAAACCACAATGACACTGCACTGTTAAATAAATCAAAATCAACAAATGTACAGCAAAGGCACTAATGTGCTTTGAAGCAGTTCGAGGGGGTCAAATGATTATCTGGAGGATTAACAATCCGGTTGTTCAGTGATGACGCGACGAATCCTACTTCCGGGTCTAAAGTAGTCTGTGTTTTTTTAATATGGCTTTTGTGTTGTTAACATGTTTAATGTTTTGTATTTTCTTCTATTTGATCTCAAAAAGCTCCTAAAACAGTCAGTGATCCCTGTTGACCTCCCTCGGCTTTTATTACCGCTAATCATTTATTTAAGCTCAGTTTTTAAAACCTTAGGATGTAACTACAGCCCAGCCCATGCAGCAGTATATGAATGACTAACCTCACTGGTTTGATTTTTACCCTCGTATCTTTTCTTTGGCTTTTCATCAAGTCTGTCTTTGTACGGACCGGCATTGTTCTCCTTCGTTTTGTACATACCTTTTTGGGGGGCAAAGAAAAAGCAAGAATTTATTGGAACCGAAGAATGAACGTTTTGCGGTGCTGCAAATGCTTGCATTTGATGCGGTACTTTGATTGTTTTGCCACGAGTTCCCGGCATGCAATGCACGAAAGTCACGTGGTCTGTCAATCTCTATTGTGGATGGATTATCTCAGTTGTTCTCTGGCTGAAGTTTGGTCCTTTTACAGCATCCTGCCATGCGATTACATTTGTTCCTGACCACCGAGAACACTCACGTTAACTTTTATCGAGTGGGAAAAAAGTTAGCTTGTTTATATTATGCTAACATAGCTGTGTCGCTAGCGGTCACGTAGCACATCATTATATACCAGCTAGCCCAACTTCAGTAACCCTACAAACGTCACTGCTGTTTAGTTTTCTGTCTTCATTTATGTTGGAAGTGATAGCAGAGCTGTACGTTTTAATTTGTTTCCAAAACCCCGCAGTCAGGACATGCTATATTGTATTTAGATAGAAGCTAGCGAGCTAACTTCTAACTCCTTTAAATGTCATAAATTCCGTTTTCATGGATGCCTGGATGTTAAACTCAACTGTTACACCTGGTAGAGCAGAACGCTGATCATTTTATTAAAGATGAAAGACTTTAGACAGTTTTTCAACTCTCAGTAATGCCATAGTGATCGTTTGATATATGGACCTGCAGCGGAGTTTAGGCCCAGACACGGCTAGTGACGTCAGACTGAACAACCGGATGGGATTCAGGATATGGTGGCATGCTGTCTGTCCTTCCTCCCCTCAGCAACAGCATTTTCAAACTTGTCACCTCTATGGAAACATTAGTCACAGTGCTGTTGCAAAACAAATCAAGCCATCATAAACGGCGCATGGATGGTAAAAGGCTGCGTCACACAGCAAGTCACTGTGTTTTTGCATGAAATGAGACAAGTAGTCATGAGCTGCCAGGAAGTCTGTTGTTTGCATCAGCACTGATTTTTCACACATGATGCAGATGATGTGACGTGTGAGCACTCACAGATTAGGTGTCAAAAAAAAAAGTGCATTCAAAATTTCCATAATTTGCCATTTACCAGTTTTTTTTTTTCTTTTTCCTCACTGAGATATAAGTCATTTGGCTGCACTTATTTTAAGGAAGTATGAACTATAAAAGAAATGTGTCATAATCAGTCAATACCAGCTTATTTTTATCCCCTTATCATCACGACACAGCCACTGGTAATGAATTAATCCGAAAGATGAACCATAAAACAAAATTAAAAATATGAAATCTAGTTTCAAAATTAAAAAATAAAAATGTATCTAATGTAGGGGATACCATAAATTCATGAGGGAATCTGGACCTGAGCAATTTAAACAAACAAACAAAAAACCTGTATGGAGTATCTTTTGTTTTCTTTATTTGGTGCTTTAAATTTTTACTTCCTTAGCAATAATATGCTGTTTTGGGTGCATTATGAAATGATACATTGTTAGTATTGCCTAACTGCTTTTGCACACATGTATCAAATTAAAAGTAACCCACACTGATAGTAAATAGAAAATATTCATCAGCAATCGCTTTAAAAATGGTTTTTTTCCCCTGCAAGCCAAAAGCCAACTGTATTTTTGATTGTTTTGGATTTTGAATCTAAATTTGTGACAGAGAGATGCTACAATGCATCTGAGTTTGTGTGTAAATAACAAACATTTAAACAATAGGAGCATAAAACAACCAAAATAAGAATGAGTAATATAAAAAAAATAAAAAAATAAAAATAAAGGTAGAAAAAACTAAAAGGAATATATTACATTACAGCATAAAGGTCAGCAGTTCTTTCATCCATTGTCCATTATACTTAAAAAAAAAAAAAAAAAAAGACCTTATGAGTCACATCTGTGGGCAGATTACTCCAGAGATTTGTTCCATAAAAAAAAGAAAAAGAAAAAAGCATATGTAAATATAGTGAGCAGAGTTCAACAAACAAATGAATAAAAATAAGATAATAAAAATAAGTGAAAGTCCACAGTCTCAAAGTTGGATGTCCATTTCCCCAATGTTTTCTGGTTTTTATTGTTTGAAATTCTCAGAGAGGAGGGTATTTGTTCCACTTCACATATTTCCTGAATTATTTTTGACCTTTCAAAGACTTAAAGGATATCCAAAAACAACAATTTTCTTGGTCAATGGGCTTTTTATTTGTTTGTTTATCCGGCACAGATAATAACTGAACTTGACTGCAGGATAGTTCACATGTTCTCTGATGACTACTAATTAACAACTTTTTAAATTTCTGAAAAGGAACTCCTTCGCCTTCAAAAGTGTTAAAAGATCACTCCCAGGTTCTTCGGAAAGGGTTTTAAGGAGATCCATATTAGTATCTTTCAGGCCGTCCAGTAAGCCCTTTAAAGCCATGGTTTTGTTTCCCAGCAGCACATTAATCTGAAAATCATTTGTACAGCATTTACTAAACCTAAGGGAGCAAAACCAAAAGGCTAGGCTGAGATGGGACCTCAGAGGGACCTCACATGACCTAAATAAGCAGCTAATGAGCATCCATCCTATTTGGAAAGCTTCTAAAAATAAATAAATAAATAAAAAAAAATTTTCAAGCATCTTCCATTCCAATAAAGGCAACATGCTAACTTAAAGCAAATCCAAATTCAACATTACAGACCACTGACCGCCTTTCTAAGGACAGTTTATGTTCTGTCTATTTTCTCACCACTGCACAGAACGAAAACAGTTCCACATCAATGCAACCCAGCGAGTCTGAATGAAAAGGGCCAACTTCCCCTCAGCATTTCATTCAACACAACAGTGCTCAACTTGACTGACTGGATACACAAACAGCAACTACATACAGCGAAAATTGTTTTAACTGAAAGCTGTGTTCCTCGAGAGAGACAGACTGTGGAGCAGTGACTCATTTTTCCATCAGCAGCTGCCTTCTTGATTCTCTGATATTCTTCTGATAAATGATGAACACGCTGTTTCTATAACCCTTGGAAAAGAGAAAAGTCACCTCCACATACACGCCACACAGTCATAGGCTCAGACCTGCATTTACCACACTCATAGTGCTGAACACCCTCATAGTATTTATAGGCATGTAATTATTAATTATTATTATTATTATTATTATTATTATTACAGCATGTAAAGTCAAAGGAGCTTGCAAAGAAAAGCGTCTGGACTTCTTTAAGTTGCTTGAAGACGTTTCACCTCTCATCCGAGAAGCTTCTTCAGTTCTAAGGTCAAATGGTGGAGAGTCCCAGATATAAACCTAGTGGGAGTAACCCCCCACAGAGGGACAAAAGGACCCCCTGATGATCCTCTAATCGCCTCACAGACATACAGCATGTAAATAGCATACAAAGTGCTTCACAACTTTTTGAAAATTCACACAAAGACACATCCCAACCTACAGTATTATAAATTCATACCTGTTTACAGAGTCTCAGCTGTGATTAAAAAATTGACTACAATTTTAAATATGGGGACCGTTTCCAATAGTTGGATAAAAGTCCTTAGCGGCCGATGACTTCCTTAAGTCTAGACTCCATGGACATAAGTGTTTGGATGTTCAGTCAGGCTATCTTCAGTTGGTGTTCGTTTATGGGTATCTTTGCCTTCGGTTTTATGTTCAGTAACTGAAAAGCATGTGCTCCTGGCTGAGAACAGATGACTGACTTGGTCAATGAAGATTGTTTTGCAATGAGAAATTCTTTGGTTGTTTTTGCAATATACTTTGGTATATACATTGTCACAAACACTAGTAACTTTGCTTCCACCGTATCTGAGAGCTGATGTGGCATGCTTCTGTTCTCAAGTGGTTCCTTTCCTCCTAACTGCATGTTCGTATACGCATATTCTCTTGTTCATACTGGTTGGGACAAAGGCTGCGAGAATCTCAGAGTAGTTGCTTCGAGAAAATTAGAGAGACTAATTTAAAGAGAGGTATATTCAGTGACTGAGGCCATTAGGAAAGTATTTACCAATGTCATAAAGTAAGGGGGGCATGGGTTTGTCCCCCCTCCAATAGGCTTCTATACAACCAAATTTCTCATGCTGGCACTACACGCCTATCTTGTGTGGCAGCTCTACCACTTACAGGTATTTGAGAAAGTGTGTGAACAGCTGAATAAAACAAACCCAACATTAGACACACTCATTCTTGTTCTTCCTCTGACACACACAGTCTGATTCATGGACATTCCTGAAAAATGTGTGGCAGGCAACAAACAAAGCAGCTGATGAGTATTTACCCCAAACTAAACAGTGGCCAGTACATTATTACTCACAGATGTATTTCAGTTATTCTTGTGACATCTGATTACCTCAAATAAAACAAAACAAAAAAAATTCTGTGATGCGTGTTGTCCTGTTATATTCTTATTTTTCCCCGACAGGAAGAAAAGCTGGGCACTGTACTGCAGTATCGCAGACATTTCACAAGTATGACCCAGGGCAATGCAGGGAAACCATTAAATAAGCAAAGGACGGACTGTTGCTAACCTCTAATCGTTACAGCGTGTAACAGTAAGGAAGTCATCTATCAACTTTTGTCAGCTATGCATTCCTCAACGGTCAATAAGGAGCAGTTCGTAACACTGGACCGAGCCAAATGAGAACATGAGAACACGACGCAGTGCATACGCTGCATACTTGTCACTTTCCTTTTTCTTTTCTTTTTCTTTCATTATTGCGCTGTTAGGCGTTGTGATACAATCAGTTTCATCACTTCCTTTCTAGTCTTCTCCACTTTTTTGCTCTGCCTCTCAGACTTATCTGCCCGTCCTCCTCTCTCCATCGTTCTCCGCTCGGATGAAATCGGCTTACGTCGAGCGAGCGGAGCACTCTGTTTCATCAACTCAACTTCCCCATTAAAGGACCGACCTCTCACAAAACTACTATTTAAGGGAAAAAAATACACACATGTGTGGGGGTGGAGAGGGTTTGTCGGGTGCGTGTTTGTGTGCGTGCATGTGCGTGTACATATACCTACATGCACACATGCGCGAGCATGGCAATACAGGAAATGATCCACCCCACCCCAGGGCTGGCAGATAATTTCACTGTGTCATGAAGCCAGTCCCTGTGTGCAAGTCATTTCCTCTGAGGCACCGTTACTGCTGCTACTGCAGCTCTATATTCGTCCGGCGGTGAGAGACAATGAAAAACACATAATGGATGCATAGTAGCAGTGTCCAAAATTAGCTCAATGAATCAACAGCAAAAATCCAACAACCAAGCATATTTTCATATAATAAATCGTCTTTGTGTCACATTGTAAATTTGATTTAGTCCATATTGTATGTATAATAAAAAAGATGACTACAAATTTTGAAACAAAAAGTATTTTAAATATAACACATATTTATCAGAAGTTAATCAGACACTGCCCGAGTACATGTCTTGATCACGAAATTGTGTGTGTGAGAGTGAGTTTTGTGCATTACACTCCTGATTTGTTTGAAAAAACACTTTCAGAGTAACCAAACATAATTTCTTGGCACTTTTGATGTGTTCCATTTGTCTTGGAAGTCGGATGTCGGAGTGACATTACCATCGAGATGAGTGTGTTTAAATAGTAACATGATGTAGCAAACAAACAAACAAAAATAAAAGAAGCAGGATTTATTTTGCCCCTTAGCAAGGTGGAGCCACTGATGCATTATTAACAACACAACAGCATAGTGCTTGTTTATTGCACAGCTACACAACGTTCACAGATAGAACCCAGTCAATGCTTTGCAAATGGCTTATTTATTTAGAGTCACAAACACAGTGCAGTGGTGGCACGGATTTTGCACTTTTACTACCGCTTGTGTTCACAGCCGCACAGCCCCCATTAAGTTGGGGTTGGTGGAGCGGCTCCAACTTTCCGAATTGAAAATTCCGACTTCATCTCGGAAATTCCAACTTCCAACTTCAACTGGAATGCACCATCGGCCACTGATTCATTCCCATGATGTAAGTGTTCACTGAGGCCATTTTAATTCGGCTTTGTAGAATTCTTTTACCATTTTTAAATACAAAACAAAATATGACACCATATGTGGCTGATGTACAGGAAGACAATCCCATTGATTTTATTTTAAAAGTCATGGCTGCCATTGCAGATAGCAGATATTCCCTACCAGCTTGTTCACCTTTCACTGTTGATGCTTTGCACAGTCTCTCTCGATCACTGTACAGACTGACTCTGTATTCTGGACTGCAGCTGGCGATAGAGTCTCTCTGTCAGGCCACTCTAACCAGAATCTGAAACTGCTGGAGACATGCGACAAGCTCACACCATTGTTAACCGGATAAACATTAGTAATACTAGTCTGCAGCGTCAAACCCCAAGAGCCTCACTTGAGATGAGCCTATTGTTCGATTATAGATTTGTCACAAATTTAAATTCTTCAACAAAACTGTCAGAAAGCATAATTTTCTTGCATACGATACTTTTATGATAACGGCAGTTGCCTGAGCATGCAGGCTGGAATATGTTAGTGTCTGTTAACAAATCAAGTGTATTCATTTAGGGTACTGTGTGTATAGCTTAAGTCATTTTCAAAGGCGAAAGAACAGCCCACAAAACCACGACAGGCTCCGTGAAGTGACTTACAATCAGTCCTGCCGGCTATCTATGATAAAACAAGCAGCACTGCTCAGCATTTTCCACCAGAGACGGACACACGCCTGAAAAGGCCACACATGCAGCAAATGTACGTGAGATGCATCCTCTTTCCTGTCCATGCAATGAAAGCAAACATGCACAATACATCTTCAAAGTAAGCAGAATGTAAGTGTCATTCACAAGTTCAGAAATTAACTGCCAGTAACCTGTCACATATTGTCAAAGTGAAACGGCTCAAACAGAAGACTGGAGAGAGAAAGCTCTACACCCAAGCCAGCACACCGTAAAAGATCGAATGGAGAAGGAATTCAGTTTTGCAGATTTCCAACTTTGGACATGAAAAAGTTGACAAAAGCTGTTTGCTGACAGTTGCCACGAGAAATGCAAAGTAAACACTGGTAACGCTTGGACTGGCTGCAGGCACGTAGCAAACATTCCCCATTTACAAGCTGGACCTCATGGTGATATATTTTTCTTATCCTTGTCCTTTCTGTATCCCTCCTTTAAATAAGATGAATCAAGTGTGGGGGAGGTACAAATAAATGTTACCATGGTGATGATGAGAGGCTCCACAGCGAGAGAGTGATATTATGTTGGTAGACACGCATTTGGTTTATTTTATTTTGTTTGCTAATTGCACCAGTTCACTTCAAAATGCTTTCCTGAACCACATTTATAGTAATTCTTACACTGCAGGATTAGCAGTAACCTCAAAGGTCATGCATAATAAGCCATTTAGTGCATTGGAGTTACACAAGGGAAATGACTGCAAATAGCTCTTTCAATTAACTTCCATTACTATAAAAAATAAATAAAATAAAATAAAATAAAATAAAAGTAAATGCAAATGCACTGGAAGTCTGTGGAAGCAGCATTTCATGAATATTAAATAAGTGGTTAAGTCTCTGGGGGAACGAAGCTGCATCAATAGTTTTAACTTCAATGAATTTGAGACAATAAACAATAAACAGGTAAATATATAACCTTAATAATAATGACAGTCACTAAAACCACAAAATACTGACAATACTCGTTCCTCGTTCCTCATTCCTTTAAAATGTGACATAAACTGCCATTTCTGGTCTTCATTTAGTCGTCTCCCCCCCTTAAAACAGGAATGTGTTTTAAGTCCAGTACACAGGCCTAGAAACCAGTCAGCAACCTCCTACCAGCCACCAATAACAAAGGCAATTTGTTCCCCAACTTTTTGGCAAATGGTTACTGTCTCTGCAATATCATTTGCTAAAGCTCCGATAAGGGTCCTGAAGACAGTTCAGTCACACACAGGAGGGTCACCTGAAAACACAATGTGTATATCCTGACTGACTGGCAAGTGGTTGCTTGAGAAAAAAGGTCACAAAGAGGGTGATGCACCAAAAACATCCTTGCAACTCCTTTGGTCACTAGGAGATTGCCACAGTAGCCCCCGGTTATAGAAATAAAGCATAACTTTTACTGTAAAGGTGAACAGTCTCCATTTGGTTTATGTTACGTCTTTTTTGTTGTTGTGATTACAATTGTTGCTAACAATTGTAATCACAAAGAGGTTTTTGGTGCAGCACCCTCTTTGCCAGCAATTTCTCCTAGCAACATCTAGTAGCCAATGGGGTTATTGACTGGCCTCTAGGGCTATGTGACTGATGCCTTGCAGTCACTTAGTTATTTTTAATATTTACTGCATTTAAAATCATAGATATTTATTTTTTACATTCATGATTTTGGACGTTTTGGTCCTCTGTATATCTGGATATATAGCCCTTTCGGATAACTAATGTAGTGTTGGCTTCGCTTAAATTAAAGGGAATGTTTATTTCTGTAATAATGAATGTGAATAATTACAGATTATCCAGTCAGTTTCTTTAGCACACTTTGATATATAGTAGGCTACACTTCCTTGTAGAGTTATTAACATCCTTACAGTCTCCTTGAGCTGATAGGAGTATCTTCCCAGTCAGGCTTATCAGTATGAATTGCTATGTATCTATTAGATGGCTCTTTATCTTTGCTATACTGTAATCCAGCCCGTGGGTTATGGCTCGTCGCATAGCAACTCCTGCAAAATACAAAGAGCTGAGACTGGTTGAAGTCGCAGGAGGCAGGCATTTTATAAGAGCGCCGTTTCGGCACATTCTATTCTTCTCCCTTTTTATTTACCCAACCTGCCGCTGACAGAGCGGTTGTTCTCCCCTCGCCTGCTTCCATTCTTTATCACCCTATAAAAAGCCACGTGGATCCACCAGTCAAGAATGCAATGATGTTAACCTGAAAGAAGCTAAAAGCAGAAAAGGAATAGCCCTAACTATTAAAAGTCACAACCTCCCTCTGCTCCACTTTTAGTCCACTCCCCCCCACCACTCTTCCTCTCCTCATAACCGTCTCATCACAAGGCATGTGGAACAGAAAACAAGCAGCACTGCTCTGAGCTTTAAAAGGATTGAGCAGAAAGTTGATGTTTTGATAGAATTCCAGCAGTTTTAAAAATAGTTGTGTGGATAAATGGTGGGCTGGCCAGCCGGGCAGAGCGAGGGGACCTTGCCAGGCAGAGCCCATAAACTCTTCGAGAAAGACAACAGCAGGAATCCTGGGTTCACAAATAGCGCAGCTAATGTCTCCACTGGGAATAACAATTACTTCTTGCTCCTGAATTTGACATATTTTTGTCTCATGCTCCTGCGCCCTCCCCACACTTTATTATTAAGTACACTGAGGAATGTGCCAGGAAAAAAAGGGGCAAGGGAAGACTGCTTGCACATAAAAACTTAATCTCAAATCTTATAATAATGATGTTCTGTCAGCCAGCCATTCTGCTGTTTGACATTTAAACTCATGTTCTATCCATTGAGCACAAAGACTGCATTGGTGCAAAGCACACTTCATTTTTGCGGCAACCTGTCACAATTCATACTAAAATGTTGTTTTTACTGACAATTAACCCAAGGATTACATCAAGCCTGCCCTGGTTAATGGCTACCATTTTCCAGCAAACTGTTGGGCCTCAAGTCTCTGAAAAAAAATTCCTCTAATTAAGCAATCCAAGAGGGAAACCGAACCCTTTCCTTAGAATTCAGAAATTCCTTTATTTTAAGTCTATTGCCACAGACTGTATAAAAGACAGACATAGTTTCTTAGTTTAAGAAGTGAAGCTAACCTAGAAGTTTCCTTAACCTGCATTCCTTTTAATGCCAGCAGGATGTGATGCCTGCAGTTGCAAAAATTAAATGTTTTGTGTCATACTGAGTAAAATGTTCTCTGGCTAACAGCTTTCGACAGTCAAAGCCACCACTCATTCAGCACATCTGGTTTGAGCAGGAAACAGCAGGATGGCAACGGTGAAAAAAATGCTCTTCAGAAGCTAACCGGTGACAACGTGGTGGCTATTTCCATATGTTCTCACATTTATAAAATGCTTTTCTAGCCTTTTCTAACCTCTTTAGGCTACAAGTTACATTCTAGCTGTGCATAAAGTGTGTTATTCTATACATTTCAAGTACTTAATCTACTACACACCCACAGCCAAACCATACATGTGTTTGGACTGCAGAAGGAAGCAGGGTTCAAATGAGGCAAGTTGCCTGTGCTAACCACTGCACAACCATACCACCCAATATGGGGCAAATTTAAATTACAACACACACACACACACACACACACACACACACACACACACACACACACACACACACACACAC